>NC_091182.1:34689163-34734163 GCF_040958095.1 Procambarus clarkii
TACACCAGTTCATTGTGTAATAACCTAATCTTAAGACCAATTAGAGAATCAATAGAAAATTTGTCACCAATAAGAATATAGATCATGAATATCAGAAATTAATGATTATAATAAACACGTGTTAATTCCAGTGCACAGTACTCAATAATGACAATCAAGTACAGATAATTTGAATAATAAAGAAATACGAAAAAGTCTTAGCTTGAAGACGTTTTCAAAGACATCAGTCACGAATCATCCTCGGAATCTCCGGAATTCTTCATAGAACACTGGGAGATGAATAACACGGGTAAAGTAACAGCTAGTGGAATTCCTCACACGCAAGCTGTAAATTAAGATATATTACGTAGCAACATATTAGGCTACTAAATATCTATATTCAAGAAATTGGGAATGAAAGTAATAGAAAATTACTAACGTGTGTTTTATTTATGTCGCTCGGCGTGATGACAAGCTACCCTGCTATATACAATCTCTAATGATGCATCAAAAGGGAGTTATATGTGTACTTAGCTAATAGGGCACTGTATAAGTTGAAGCTTGCCGAAACTCGTGTCCCAGGCTCTAGCGTCACAATGGCGAACACGTGGTGGCTAGCTTGGCTTGGATGTCGACGCGCTTATCTGGCCGGTCACGATGGATTACGTAGAACAAATTGACAAGTTCCGGGCTGAATGTCAGGTTAAATCTTGCTGACGATTCACCACAACGTATCCTAGACTCTGACACCAAACGAGTTGCTCAATTCCACAACAAGTCTTCACGCCGCACTCAGGCGCCTTCCTCTCACGCTGTTGTGGCTAAAATGCTTTGATAAAGACTAGTTTGTAATTCTAGGGAGCGAAATATTATTACTTTCTCGTCTTACGATGGTAAACGAGAAATGGAGATGATTTTAGTTCTCTCCATGGCATTCACGCGTGACGTTAAATTTATTACCTGATAACAGTTATAACTAAAAACTCTCGATTTGGCATTATTTCGGAGTTATGTTATCTGTAAATAATTATCACACGGAATACTGATGTTTTTAGAGAATCACACTCAATTCTCTAACACACTGGATATAAATGTGTTAAGCTTGGTAGAATCTGACGCAATACTGGCCTTTGCTTACGTAAGAATTCTAGCATTATTGTACAGATACAATTATTAGTTCATGTGAACACTACTGTTAGTTAATTTAAGTTACTACAGTAATTAGTAGATTTTAGTAATAATTAATAATAATACAACAGTATTGCATTAGTGTTGGAAATTTCCAACATAACTCCGTGGGGAGATTTATCGGGTCGCAGTGTAATGTTGAGTACTGACATACCCATCCCGAAGTTAGTATTAATATTAGTATGTTAGTACACACATAACGGATGTCCCGTAATTGTCAAGGACATACAAGAAACTTAAGTCTTGCAGATTTCATGTTAAATGGAACATGTTATTATGAATTATCTAAAGTTAATAACTAAGAAAGCCTACAATAAACTCTGTGACTGGGGTCGCTATGACATGTAATGTTTATGTTACTAAGTCTTAAAGTCTGTAAACTCTCAGATACTCTAGACAAAATAATGTTATTAATAGCCTATACAACAATTAAGAATTAAATCATACAATTCAAATAACTGAGAATCTACTGTGATGAGAATGTTCTGGGTCATGGTGACTTGTAACGATTTGTTACTTGACATCACACCACAGTGTCATCATGATTACTTAAATTGGATGGGAAGGTATTTGCTCTTAGTTAGAGCTATAATAGGCTTGTAGTTTCCGTTTGCATTGTTGAACAACTGCTCTAGTGGAAACATGTATTAAATATTGAAACATTAAATGATTAAGTTATCGGTAATCAGGAACTCTCTAAAGCTCACAATAAACTCAACAACTAGGGTCGCAGTGACATGTAATGGTGAATTACGTAGCTGCTGAATCGTAGGCAAACTCAGAAAAAGTTCCTAAGAACTGATAACATTATTGTATAAGTTGTATTCTACATTATTATACAGTAAAGTATTATTGGGTCATTTAGGATCAAGGAGACTATGACACTACAGTAAGGTCACTGTCTAGGGTCGCTGTGACTTGTAACTATTGAGTTACTAGACAATAACATCACGCAGCATCATGATCACCCCAAAATCAGTGCAGCATGATGCTTGCCCCTTCTACACCTATTGCAGGTGTTCAGTGGGGTCTCACAGCTATTAACATTATGTGATTTGAGACACCTAGTACATTTGTGTAACTGTTTGAGTCGTCTGACTCTTGTGTCTCTATTAGGGTAATTGGTACATTTGTACAGAGAATGTTTTTGATTGCAAAACAAGCACATTCCCCATCCTTCAGCTCGTTTAGGGGTTACCGGTTTAGGTAAAACAGTACTTGCAGGTTGTGATGGTTTTGCTGCTTGCATTTGCTTGTTATTTATTCTCTTGTGAGTACTTGGTGTACTCTGGGGAGCCATTACTAGGCTCTTGGGAGTGCTCTTTGGACTATTAGGTCTCTTAGGAGCACCTGTGGAGTTATTGGGAGTGCTCTTTGGACTATTAGGTCTCTTAGGAGCACCTGTGGGGCTCTTGGGCCTTACTGATGAATCAGTGTTTGATTTATTGTTATTACATTTATTATTAGTACCCTTATTACCTAGTGACAGTGTCACTTTAGGAGTTTCAGATAAGGAAACTGATGTGGGTACAGTTTTGGTGCATTCAGATGAAGCATTAAGTGCCTGGTTTGCTGTATGATTACTCATATTGCGCAAACCTGTAAATATATCCTGCATTGACAGGGTATTACCATTCTGGTATACATATAATTTATTGAGTGTGTCACCAGACAATTTTCTTTGGATGACAATTTTAGTCATCCACTCAGCAGTTGGGTGATCCACCTCTTTACTGAAGGAATTTAACAGTGACTCAAGCTGAAAACCAAAGGCTTGTAAAGAGTCAACTGATTGTTCTGGTGGAGATAAATCTAGTAATTGGTGTACAAGGTTTATAACAGTGTTCTCATTGTTAGCACTTACTTTAGAAGGCTGGTGTGAGCAATTGTGACCATTACTTGTATTGCTTAAGGCTTCTTGCTTAGCCTCAGCTTTAACTACAGCTACGGCTGCTGTTGCAGCACTAGCTTTATCATTTTCTGGTTCAGATTCACTGATTATTGCAGCTTCACTAAGAGTTTCATCTGCAGCTTCACTTGTTTCTCTGGGTTCCTGTGAGGAGCTATCTAATTCAGTAGCCTCATGTATTGAACTTATAGAATCCAGGGAACATTGAGAAGAGCTGTCTGAAAATTGATCAGACTCTGTAAACAAATCATTACGTGAAGTTGTATTAGATGAGATGTTAGAAAATGAAGGTTGAACTTCAGTTGTTGATCCTGTATAGTGATCAGTATTGATTAGAGGATTCTCCTCATCTTGAGGTAGCTCAAGTATTTCATCTGAGCTGGGTGCTTGCTCGGGTGTATGTCTATGAAAGAACTGTTCTATCCACTCGGGAATATCTTGTTTCGCAAGCACCTTTTTATATCGGTCTAACCTGTCTTCAATGATTTTTTTTTTTTTTTTTTTTTTTTTTTTTTTTTTGAGATATATACAAGAGTTGTTACATTCTTGTACAGCCACTAGTACGCGTAGCGTTTCGGGCAAGTCCTTAATCCTATGGTCCCTGGAATACGATCCCCTGCCGCGAAGAATCGTTTTTTCATCCAAGTACACATTTTACTGTTGCGTTAAACAGAGGCTACAGTTAAGGAATTGCGCCCAGTAAATCCTCCCCGGCCAGGATACGAACCCATGACATAGCGCTCGCGGAACGCCAGGCGAGTGTCTTACCACTACACCACGGAGACTGTGTAGGAATTTCGTTCATAGTCATCAAGATCAGATTCTGTCAGACGTAATTTGTCTGAGTCAGTATTACTGACCTGGAGTAAATTCCTATGAGACTCGATTACAGTCTTTATATAGTCATATTTTTGGTTAGCGTTCCTTGTGGAACTTACTAGTCTAAAGACGTCAACTGGGTTAGTTTCTATACAGTTGTCACATCTGATAAGCAGTTCCCATAGGCGAACTTGAAGACATCTCAAGAATCTTGCATTCCTTTCTAGAGGAGTCATTCTTGTGGTAAATTTGAGCCTTATAGGGCTTATATAGCTACTTGTACAGCTATGGTGTCTGCTCCTTGATGTAGAGCAGGTATAATTATTGACAGCCTGATATTTTCTTGAGGTTGGTTGTAATTTACCTCATTTAGAGGTTAGCTGCCTACCTAATAATAAGCAACTAAGATTTGAGTGGTACCTTGGTCTCACTACAGGTGTTCCTTAGCTTAGCTCTTCAAAATCAGCCTTGGATGGGTAGTGAACTTACAGTAACACTCAAAGATGTACATAGAAATATGCAATAAAATATAACTACACAATAAATGGTTAATCCCACCCTTGATAGAGTCAGCACAAGAATGTATAATATATATCATTAACTAGCTCAAGCCTAGTCGTGAGAATTTCTACTTAAGAAACTACAAATTTATTTAGTCTATGTTTGTGCCAAATTCAGCACAATCACAGCCTAAATTCCTACCTATTAAAGGTTGGCAAAGATTATATTGTGGTGCAAATAATTGTGCTGTATTTTTGTTTTTTTTGTTTTTTATAGTTTATAATATATACACTGGTAGAATTATGTGTATAAGAAATTAAATGAACACAAGAGAATTAATTGTGTTTGGCAAGTATTCTACTGCCGTAAATAATATTTAACTCCTGAATGTACTTCCTAATTGTGGAATAAAATGTTATCAGGGTTAGTAATGATTAACTAGTATGGGATCAGCAATTTATATTAGTATACTGGGTCCTATAATGTTAATATATTCACTGACTTAAGTGAATCAGTAATTATGGAATGAATTTAGGCTATAATGGACAGTCTGCTGACAGTCATATATTGAAATATTTGTATAGCCCAAATAGTTAACACATAATTGGTGTTAGTGATTAATATACAAGTTATGAGCTGTTGCTCCTGGTGACCTAAAGATTCTTACTTCAGTATGAAGTGTAGGTCGAAGTATTGTGGGCAATTAACTGTGTTCCACGAGTGCTACCTTATACATGAGGTATAAGTAGCAATGACTTGGTGTGACTTAGGCTAACCTATGTGTTACGCTGTTGGTAGACACAATTGATTAAAATGGTTAGTCTAGACTACTTCACACGGTGATTAGTTATTACTAATTAGTATTTATATTTATAATTTATGTTTATCCGGTTCGATCAGGACCATAATGTGGGACATTTGGGGCTTGACTCTATTTATTTAATTATTAAAGTAATGAAATCAATTACGAAGGACCACCCGCTTTTATAGTAAAGAGGGAAACTAATAAAATGTGATCATTAGAAATTCCTAGAGGAACCAGTGACTATGGATAAATACTAGGAAATATAATCACTTGAATAATTAATGGGCTGTATAAATAATTTACTTGAATCAAAGCCTCAAACACCTACATTGGGGGGTTATTGCTAGAACTTCATATATGTCTAGGAACTAGTGTGGTTCGTACACCAGTTCATTGTGTAATAACCTAATCTTAAGACCAATTAGAGAATCAATGGAAAATTTGTCATCAATAAGAATATAGATCATGAATATCAGAAATTAATGATTATAATAAACACGTGTTAATTCCAGTGCACAGTACTCAATAATGACAATCAAGTACAGATAATTTGAATAATAAAGAAATACGAAAAAGTCTTAGCTTGAAGACGTTTTCAAAGACATCAGTCACGAATCATCCTCGGAATCTCCGGAATTCTTCGTAGAACACTGGGAGATTAATAACACGGGTAAAGTAACAGCTAGTGGAATTCTTCACACGCAAGCTGTAAATTAAGATATATTACGTAGCAACATATTAGGCTACTAAATATCTATATTCAAGAAATTGGGAATGAAAGTAATAGAAAATTACTAACGTGTGTTTTATTTATGTCGCTCGGCGTGACGACAAGCTACCCTGCTATATACAATCTCTAATGATGCATCAAAAGGGAGTTATATGTGTACTTAGCTAATAGGGCACTGTATAAGTTGAATCTTGCCGAAACTCTTGTCCCAGGCTCTAGCGTCACAATGGCGAACACGTGGTGGCTAGCTTGGCTTGGATGTCGACGCGCTTATCTGGCCGGTCACGATGGATTACGTAGAACAAATTGACAAGTTCCGGGCTGAATGTCAGGTTAAATCTTGCTGACGATTCACCGCAACGTATCCTAGACTCTGACACCAAACGAGTTGCTCAATTCCACAACAAGTCTTCACGCTGCACTCAGGCGCCTTCCTCTCACGCTGGCGTCACCACACGTAATCTAATGGCGTCTACCACACAATGGCGTCTCCTTCTCCCCGGCGTCCCGCATTCGCCACACAAATTATTTATCACGAATAATATTATTTTGCGCAGTTGTGGCTAAAATGCTTTGATAAAGACTGGTTTGTAATTCTAGGGAGCGAAATATTATTACTTTCTCGTCTTACGATGGTAAACGAGAATTGGAGATGATTTTAGTTCCCTCCATGGCATTCACGCGTGACGTTAAATTTATTACCTGATAACAGTTATAACTAAAAACTCTCGATTTGGCATTATTTCGGATTTATGTTATCTGTAAATAATTATCACACGGAATACTGATGTTTTTAGAGAATCACACTCAATTCTCTAACACACTGGATATAAATGTGTTAAGCTTGGTAGAATCTGACGCAATTCTGGCCTTTGCTTACGTAAGAATTCTAGCATTATTGTACAGATACAATTATTAGTTCATGTGAACACTACTGTTAGTTAATTTAAGTTACTACAGTAATTAGTAGATTTTAGTAATAATTAATAATAATACAACAGTATTGCATTAGTGTTGGAAATTTCCAACATAACTCCGTGGGGAGATTTATCGGGTCGCAGTGTAATGTTGAGTACTGACATACACATCCCGAAGTTAGTATTAATATTAGGATGTTAGTACACACATAACGGATGTCCCGTAATTGTCAAGGACATACAAGAAACTTAAGTCTTGCAGATTTCATGTTAAATGGAACATGTTATTATGAATTATCTAAAGTTAATAACTAAGAAAGCCTACAATAAACTCTGTGACTGGGGTCGCTATGACATGTAATGTTTATGTTACTAAGTCTTAAAGTCTGTAAACTCTCAGATACTCTAGACAAAATAATGTTATTAATAGCCTATACAACAATTAAGAATTAAATCATACAATTCAAATAACTGAGAATCTACTGCGATGAGAATGTTCTGGGTCATGGTGACTTGTAATGATTTGTTACTTGACATCACACCACAGTGTCATCATGATTACTTAAATTGGATGGGAAGGTATTTGCTCTTAGTTAGAGCTATAATAGGCTTGTAGTTTCCGTTTGCATTGTTGAACAACTGCTCTAGTGGAAACATGTATTAAATATTGAAACATTAAATGATTAAGTTATCGGTAATCAGGAACTCTCTAAAGCTCACAATAAACTCAACAACTAGGGTCGCAGTGACATGTAATGGTGAATTACGTAGCTGCTGAATCGTAGGCAAACTCAGAAAAAGTTCCTAAGAACTGATAACATTATTGTATAAGTTGTATTCTACATTATTATACAGTAAAGTATTATTGGGTCATTTAGGATCAAGGAGACTATGACACTACAGTAAGGTCACTGTCTAGGGTCGCTGTGACTTGTAACTATTGAGTTACTAGACAATAACATCACGCAGCATCATGATCACCCCAAAATCAGTGCAGCATGATGCTTGCCCCTTCTACACCTATTGCAGGTGTTCAGTGGGGTCTCACAGCTATTAACATTATGTGATTTGAGACACCTAGTACATTTGTGTAACTGTTTGAGTCGTCTGACTCTTGTGTCTCTATTAGGGTAATTGGTACATTTGTACAGAGAATGTTTTTGATTGCAAAACAAGCACATTCCCCATCCTTCAGCTCGTTTAGGGGTTACCGGTTTAGGTAAAACAGTACTTGCAGGTTGTGATGGTTTTGCTGCTTGCATTTGCTTGTTATTTATTCTCTTGTGAGTACTTGGTGTACTCTGGGGAGCCATTACTAGGCTCTTGGGAGTGCTCTTTGGACTATTAGGTCTCTTAGGAGCACCTGTGGAGTTATTGGGAGTGCTCTTTGGACTATTAGGTCTCTTAGGAGCACCTGTGGGGCTCTTGGGCCTTACTGATGAATCAGTGTTTGATTTATTGTTATTACATTTATTATTAGTACCCTTATTACCTAGTGACAGTGTCACTTTAGGAGTTTCAGATAAGGAAACTGATGTGGGTACAGTTTTGGTGCATTCAGATGAAGCATTAAGTGCCTGGTTTGCTGTATGATTACTCATATTGCGCAAACCTGTAAATATATCCTGCATTGACAGGGTATTACCATTCTGGTATACATATAATTTATTGAGTGTGTCACCAGACAATTTTCTTTGGATGACAATTTTAGTCATCCACTCAGCAGTTGGGTGATCCACCTCTTTACTGAAGGAATTTAACAGTGACTCAAGCTGAAAACCAAAGGCTTGTAAAGAGTCAACTGATTGTTCTGGTGGAGATAAATCTAGTAATTGGTGTACAAGGTTTATAACAGTGTTCTCATTGTTAGCACTTACTTTAGAAGGCTGGTGTGAGCAATTGTGACCATTACTTGTATTGCTTAAGGCTTCTTGCTTAGCCTCAGCTTTAACTACAGCTACGGCTGCTGTTGCAGCACTAGCTTTATCATTTTCTGGTTCAGATTCACTGATTATTGCAGCTTCACTAAGAGTTTCATCTGCAGCTTCACTTGTTTCTCTGGGTTCCTGTGAGGAGCTATCTAATTCAGTAGCCTCATGTATTGAACTTATAGAATCCAGGGAACATTGAGAAGAGCTGTCTGAAAATTGATCAGACTCTGTAAACAAATCATTACGTGAAGTTGTATTAGATGAGATGTTAGAAAATGAAGGTTGAACTTCAGTTGTTGATCCTGTATAGTGATCAGTATTGATTAGAGGATTCTCCTCATCTTGAGGTAGCTCAAGTATTTCATCTGAGCTGGGTGCTTGCTCGGGTGTATGTCTATGAAAGAACTGTTCTATCCACTCGGGAATATCTTGTTTCGCAAGCACCTTTTTATATCGGTCTAACCTGTCTTCAATGATTTTTTTTTTTTTTTTTTTTTTTTTTTTTTTTTTTGAGATATATACAAGAGTTGTTACATTCTTGTACAGCCACTAGTACGCGTAGCGTTTCGGGCAAGTCCTTAATCCTATGGTCCCTGGAATACGATCCCCTGCCGCGAAGAATCGTTTTTTCATCCAAGTACACATTTTACTGTTGCGTTAAACAGAGGCTACAGTTAAGGAATTGCGCCCAGTAAATCCTCCCCGGCCAGGATACGAACCCATGACATAGCGCTCGCGGAACGCCAGGCGAGTGTCTTACCACTACACCACGGAGACTGTGTAGGAATTTCGTTCATAGTCATCAAGATCAGATTCTGTCAGACGTAATTTGTCTGAGTCAGTATTACTGACCTGGAGTAAATTCCTATGAGACTCGATTACAGTCTTTATATAGTCATATTTTTGGTTAGCGTTCCTTGTGGAACTTACTAGTCTAAAGACGTCAACTGGGTTAGTTTCTATACAGTTGTCACATCTGATAAGCAGTTCCCATAGGCGAACTTGAAGACATCTCAAGAATCTTGCATTCCTTTCTAGAGGAGTCATTCTTGTGGTAAATTTGAGCCTTATAGGGCTTATATAGCTACTTGTACAGCTATGGTGTCTGCTCCTTGATGTAGAGCAGGTATAATTATTGACAGCCTGATATTTTCTTGAGGTTGGTTGTAATTTACCTCATTTAGAGGTTAGCTGCCTACCTAATAATAAGCAACTAAGATTTGAGTGGTACCTTGGTCTCACTACAGGTGTTCCTTAGCTTAGCTCTTCAAAATCAGCCTTGGATGGGTAGTGAACTTACAGTAACACTCAAAGATGTACATAGAAATATGCAATAAAATATAACTACACAATAAATGGTTAATCCCACCCTTGATAGAGTCAGCACAAGAATGTATAATATATATCATTAACTAGCTCAAGCCTAGTCGTGAGAATTTCTACTTAAGAAACTACAAATTTATTTAGTCTATGTTTGTGCCAAATTCAGCACAATCACAGCCTAAATTCCTACCTATTAAAGGTTGGCAAAGATTATATTGTGGTGCAAATAATTGTGCTGTATTTTTGTTTTTTTTGTTTTTTATAGTTTATAATATATACACTGGTAGAATTATGTGTATAAGAAATTAAATGAACACAAGAGAATTAATTGTGTTTGGCAAGTATTCTACTGCCGTAAATAATATTTAACTCCTGAATGTACTTCCTAATTGTGGAATAAAATGTTATCAGGGTTAGTAATGATTAACTAGTATGGGATCAGCAATTTATATTAGTATACTGGGTCCTATAATGTTAATATATTCACTGACTTAAGTGAATCAGTAATTATGGAATGAATTTAGGCTATAATGGACAGTCTGCTGACAGTCATATATTGAAATATTTGTATAGCCCAAATAGTTAACACATAATTGGTGTTAGTGATTAATATACAAGTTATGAGCTGTTGCTCCTGGTGACCTAAAGATTCTTACTTCAGTATGAAGTGTAGGTCGAAGTATTGTGGGCAATTAACTGTGTTCCACGAGTGCTACCTTATACATGAGGTATAAGTAGCAATGACTTGGTGTGACTTAGGCTAACCTATGTGTTACGCTGTTGGTAGACACAATTGATTAAAATGGTTAGTCTAGACTACTTCACACGGTGATTAGTTATTACTAATTAGTATTTATATTTATAATTTATGTTTATCCGGTTCGATCAGGACCATAATGTGGGACATTTGGGGCTTGACTCTATTTATTTAATTATTAAAGTAATGAAATCAATTACGAAGGACCACCCGCTTTTATAGTAAAGAGGGAAACTAATAAAATGTGATCATTAGAAATTCCTAGAGGAACCAGTGACTATGGATAAATACTAGGAAATATAATCACTTGAATAATTAATGGGCTGTATAAATAATTTACTTGAATCAAAGCCTCAAACACCTACATTGGGGGGTTATTGCTAGAACTTCATATATGTCTAGGAACTAGTGTGGTTCGTACACCAGTTCATTGTGTAATAACCTAATCTTAAGACCAATTAGAGAATCAATGGAAAATTTGTCATCAATAAGAATATAGATCATGAATATCAGAAATTAATGATTATAATAAACACGTGTTAATTCCAGTGCACAGTACTCAATAATGACAATCAAGTACAGATAATTTGAATAATAAAGAAATACGAAAAAGTCTTAGCTTGAAGACGTTTTCAAAGACATCAGTCACGAATCATCCTCGGAATCTCCGGAATTCTTCGTAGAACACTGGGAGATTAATAACACGGGTAAAGTAACAGCTAGTGGAATTCTTCACACGCAAGCTGTAAATTAAGATATATTACGTAGCAACATATTAGGCTACTAAATATCTATATTCAAGAAATTGGGAATGAAAGTAATAGAAAATTACTAACGTGTGTTTTATTTATGTCGCTCGGCGTGACGACAAGCTACCCTGCTATATACAATCTCTAATGATGCATCAAAAGGGAGTTATATGTGTACTTAGCTAATAGGGCACTGTATAAGTTGAATCTTGCCGAAACTCTTGTCCCAGGCTCTAGCGTCACAATGGCGAACACGTGGTGGCTAGCTTGGCTTGGATGTCGACGCGCTTATCTGGCCGGTCACGATGGATTACGTAGAACAAATTGACAAGTTCCGGGCTGAATGTCAGGTTAAATCTTGCTGACGATTCACCGCAACGTATCCTAGACTCTGACACCAAACGAGTTGCTCAATTCCACAACAAGTCTTCACGCTGCACTCAGGCGCCTTCCTCTCACGCTGGCGTCACCACACGTAATCTAATGGCGTCTACCACACAATGGCGTCTCCTTCTCCCCGGCGTCCCGCATTCGCCACACAAATTATTTATCACGAATAATATTATTTTGCGCAGTTGTGGCTAAAATGCTTTGATAAAGACTGGTTTGTAATTCTAGGGAGCGAAATATTATTACTTTCTCGTCTTACGATGGTAAACGAGAATTGGAGATGATTTTAGTTCCCTCCATGGCATTCACGCGTGACGTTAAATTTATTACCTGATAACAGTTATAACTAAAAACTCTCGATTTGGCATTATTTCGGATTTATGTTATCTGTAAATAATTATCACACGGAATACTGATGTTTTTAGAGAATCACACTCAATTCTCTAACACACTGGATATAAATGTGTTAAGCTTGGTAGAATCTGACGCAATTCTGGCCTTTGCTTACGTAAGAATTCTAGCATTATTGTACAGATACAATTATTAGTTCATGTGAACACTACTGTTAGTTAATTTAAGTTACTACAGTAATTAGTAGATTTTAGTAATAATTAATAATAATACAACAGTATTGCATTAGTGTTGGAAATTTCCAACATAACTCCGTGGGGAGATTTATCGGGTCGCAGTGTAATGTTGAGTACTGACATACACATCCCGAAGTTAGTATTAATATTAGGATGTTAGTACACACATAACGGATGTCCCGTAATTGTCAAGGACATACAAGAAACTTAAGTCTTGCAGATTTCATGTTAAATGGAACATGTTATTATGAATTATCTAAAGTTAATAACTAAGAAAGCCGACAATAAACTCTGTGACTGGGGTCGCTATGACATGTAATGTTTATGTTACTAAGTCTTAAAGTCTGTAAACTCTCAGATACTCTAGACAAAATAATGTTATTAATAGCCTATACAACAATTAAGAATTAAATCATACAATTCAAATAACTGAGAATCTACTGCGATGAGAATGTTCTGGGTCATGGTGACTTGTAATGATTTGTTACTTGACATCACACCACAGTGTCATCATGATTACTTAAATTGGATGGGAAGGTATTTGCTCTTAGTTAGAGCTATAATAGGCTTGTAGTTTCCGTTTGCATTGTTGAACAACTGCTCTAGTGGAAACATGTATTAAATATTGAAACATTAAATGATTAAGTTATCGGTAATCAGGAACTCTCTAAAGCTCACAATAAACTCAACAACTAGGGTCGCAGTGACATGTAATGGTGTATTACGTAGCTGCTGAATCGTAGGCAAACTCAGAAAAAGTTCCTAAGAACTGATAACATTATTGTATAAGTTGTATTCTACATTATTATACAGTAAAGTATTATTGGGTCATTTAAGATCAAGGAGACTATGACACTACAGTAAGGTCACTGTCTAGGGTCGCTGTGACTTGTAACTATTGAGTTACTAGACAATAACATCACGCAGCATCATGATCACCCCAAAATCAAATGAGGAAATTGAATTTAATGTGCACTGCCGTGCAGTAGTCATTCTGACTGATGGTACAACTAATTTGCTAACTAGCTAAGATAGTGGAAAATTAGAGAACTGAAAAGGTTTGTTCATTAAAATCAAGGAAAATTCTGAGTCGACAGTGAGATTAGTAGCCTAGTCATTCTGACTTATGAGCTAATTGAAGTACAGTGTCAAGCTCATAGGCTTGACACTGTAAACTTATTAATACGAAATCACCTTTACATGAAATGGAATTTATTAAATCAGTCTCTATAAGTATAGTCAACTGTAATAAATGGTGAGTACAGATTAGGCTAGTACTCAGTTGACACTAACTAAAGTCCCTAAACCTACCTAAATAAATGGTTTAAATTTCTAACCTACCTAAGTAAGGGACTAAGCTAATTGTGAGCAAAAATGTACTCAAATTAACATTGTGAGCTGTATTGAGCTCATTAACAGGTTGAGCTATATTGAGCTCGTTAACAGAGTTAACAGGGTGAGCTGTATTGAGCTCGTTAACATGGGGAGCTATATTGAGCTCATTAACCATGTCAACAGGGTGAGTTATATTGAACTCGTTAACAGGGTGAGCTACAGTGAGCTCGAATTAACGAGGTAGAGTATTGCATCGTTCAATTATCATGGCGAGCAGTGCTCGTGGCATGGGGAACATCAAAGCGTTCAATTGTCATGGCGAGCAATATTAAGCTCGTATTCGCATGGGGAACAATAAGCACTCAATTGTTACGTTAATTCTAAGGCGAGCTATATTGAGCTCATTAAGCATGTTAATTAACATTGCTGATGTTTAATGATAATGCATTAAACAAAGGGAAACCTAAGATTGCTGGAAATTAAATTACTGCTACGATTAATCCTATTCAAGATCGTTTGTAACATTTTCCCAAAATAAACGTTTCACGGGTTATTAGTTCTCTGTAGATTCACTTACGTATTGGTAAGTTTGCAAGTTTGTTCGTGCTGCGCTCCTACAATAATTAAGCAGAAACGAAAGAAAAACAACTCAAACAAAATTGATGCAAGTATTTATCACTAACTCTTAGTGCAGAAAACATTGTATTAAGAAGGTTTTCTTGGCAAACCTTAAGCGCAAGTGTTGTGGTCCTAGTGAATTTATAATTACAGAAGTTGCTTGATGACTTCATAGTATTGCTAAATTCAAGAAATGCCAGTGGCATTGAGTGCTAGATTCTCTAGCCTAACATTATTAATTACCTAGGGAGTACTAGATTCTCTAGCCTAACATTATAATTTACCTAGGAAGACTGAGTGTGGTCAATCATTACTTGTCGAGAATAATTCTAGGTCTGCAGTGGATTCAATGGCTTGGTCGCTGTGACTTGTACTTGTTTGAGTACGGACCACTGGTTTTCCACTGAGAGCTATGAAACATCTCGGCGAATACTAATTGCACTACATTCAATCTGAGTTTATTACTCAGCTGCATTACTCATTTTAGCTTGCTGCTGCAGAATTGATTTACTGCTGACTAATTTATTATTGTTGGCAGGCTTAGGCTTGTTCACATTCAGAACTTTACCAATAAGTAAGTAGCCACCTGCAGATTGGAGCATATTCATCCCCAATCGTTTAACATGTCCAGTTATAAACTGGTAATAGTAGTCTGCTCCTACTAGTACATCTACATTGTTAAGGCGGTCGGACGTTAACGTGTTGTCAGCCAAATTAATTTCACGTTCCTGCAAGAAGTGGGCTGTGTACCCCAGACCCTTAATATTTAAGTCAAAAGGTATTTGATCTACAACAATGGCTTGGACAGCCTTGACATGACTACCTAGTCGTACAAGCGGTTGAACTACTGAGTATTCATGGGTTCCTCGATTTATCATGAACCCTGACAAGTTTAATTTTACCTGTCTGATTGGTTGTAAATTAAGTGTCTCTGCCGCTTTCTGAGTTATGAAAGTTCTCTGGGAACCTTGATCAAATAATCCACGTGTGGTGATCTTGGCTCCTCTGTTCTTCACTTGAAGTTGGGCAGTAGGCAAAGCAGCATCCACTTGAGATGCTTGTGAAGTTACGCTGTACACATCTCGCACCTTGCAGCATTGTACTGGTGTAGATTCTCTACCTCCTATTCTAGGATTGATATAATTTGTCCTAACTAATTTGCAAAGTGCAGCATGATGCTTGCCCCTTCTACACCTATTGCAGGTGTTCAGTGGGGTGTCACAGCTATTAACATTATGTGATTTGAGACACCTAGTACATTTGTGTAACTGTTTGAGTCGTCTGACTCTTGTGTCTCTATTAGGGTAATTGGTACATTTGTACAGAGAATGTTTTTGATTGCAAAACAAGCACATTCCCCATCCTACAGCTCGTTTAGGGGTTACCGGTTTAGGTAAAACAGTACTTGCAGGTTGTGATGGTTTTGCTGCTTGCATTTGCTTGTTATTTATTCTCTTGTGAGTACTTGGTGTACTCTGGGGAGCCATTACTAGGCTCTTGGGAGTGCTCTTTGGACTATTAGGTCTCTTAGGAGCACCTGTGGAGTTATTGGGAGTGCTCTTTGGACTATTAGGTCTCTTAGGAGCACCTGTGGGGCTCTTGGGCCTTACTGATGAATCAGTGTTTGATTTATTGTTATTACATTTATTATTAGTACCCTTATTACCTAGTGACAGTGTCACTTTAGGAGTTTCAGATAAGGAAACTGATGTGGGTACAGTTTTGGTGCATTCAGATGAAGCATTAAGTGCCTGGTTTGCTGTATGATTACTCATACAGTCTCCAAAGAATTCTCAAAGAATTACTCGTTATTGCTATCTAAAATAATTAGACGAGCCAAAACTAAATACTATGAAGATAAATTTACCCAAATAAAGAGCAACATTAAAAAAACTTGGAGCACAATTTCACAAATATTGGGATCAAAGAAGATTTTAAATAACAAACCAACACTCCTTTCCAATAACGTTGGTCAGCTTTCAGCCTCTGATTCTGCTATTGAGTTCAATAGGTTCTTCTCTTCCATTGGGTCATCCCTTGCAAATGATATTCCATCTTCCTGTACTGATGTTAATGACTATCTTACAGGTAACTATCCACAGTCTCTGTACCTAAAGCCTACTAGTTCCACTGATGTCAATGAAATAATCCTTTCCCTTAAAACCAAGTCTGGTGCCCTCGAGGAGATACCAACTTTAATTTACAAAAAAGCCTCCAGATCTCTAGCCCCTGCTATTGCATTGCTCTTCAACAAGTCACTTGAACTCCAAACCTTTCCTGACATTCTAAAAAAAAGCAAGAGTAACCCCTGTCTACAAATGTGGTGATCTCACTGATGTTAACAACTACAGACCTATATCAATCCTGCCTAACTTGTCAAAAATATTCGAAAAGCTAATCTACAAGCAGCTTTACTCTTTTCTAGCCAAACACAATATACTTAGCTCTTGTCAATATGGCTTCAGACCCAAAAAAAGCACTAACGATGCACTTATTAGTATGATTAACTTAATTCACGCAGCTCTTGATAAAAAGGAGTTTCCTGTTGGGTTATTTGTGGACCTGCGTAAGGCTTTTGACACTGTCAACCATCAAAACCTTCTTCTTAAATTACATCATTATGGAGTCAGAGGACACTCCCTGCAATACCTCAAATCTTATCTTACTGACAGGCTCCAGTATGTTTCTGTGAATAATACAATTTCTCCCACCCTACCCATCAACATTGGTGTTCCTCAGGGCAGCATACTTGGCCCTCTCCTCTTTCTCATCTACATTAATGACCTTCCAAATGCCTCCCAACACCTCAAACCAATTCTATTTGCTGATGACACAACCTTCATTTACTCCAGTCCTGACCCCCTTGCTCTAAATGCCACAGTAAATACTGAGCTAGAGAAAGTCCATCTTTGGCTAACTGCCAACAAACTCACCCTTAACATTGACAAAACGTTTTATATTCTGTTTGGCAATAAATCCTCTAATCAGATAAATCTCAAAATAAACAATACCCAAATTTGTAACAAATTAGATGGCAAATTCCTTGGCGTTCTCATCGACCACAAGATGAATTTCCAGGGTCACATTCTAAATATATCAAAAAAAGTTTCAAAAACTGTTGGCATTCTTTCTAAGATCAGATATTATGTACCCCGCCCTGCCCTGGTTACTCTCTATTACTCCCTCATCTATCCATACCTCAACTATGGTATTTGTGCTTGGGGTTCTACTACCCAAAATCATTTACGTCCTCTTATTACCCAACACAAAGCTGCTATTAGGACAATATCCAACTCTGGCCCCAGACATCACTCGGTACCCTTACTCAAATCTCTGAATATGTTAGACATTAAGTCACTGCACATTCTCTCTTGTGTATTATACATATATAAAACGCTGAACTGTAATGCCAATCCTGACCTCAAAAGCTTCATTGAAGGTTGTAACAGAACCCATGAGCACCACACCAGGAATAAATACAGTTTTGATATTCCTAGAGTACGACTTAATCAAACTAGAAATGCTCTACAAATCAAGGGACCCAGAATGTGGAATGACCTTCCCAACCATGTTAAAGACTGTACCTCTCTCAACCAGTTTAAGATAAAAACTAAACACTACCTAATAAATTCCCTGTAACCCACCTCACTCCTTTATTGTCAACCCATGTCTGTTATTTTATTATTATTATTTTTTTTTAATCAACACTGTTTGTCAACCTATTGTATTTGTGCTGCTTTTTCAGTCATGTTCCCCCTTTTTTTTATCTTTATTTATATTTGTTTTCAACACTTTTTATTCTTTATGCTCAATTAGTATTAAGTTCTAGATATTAATGTTTTTCTTGCCCGAAACGCATTGCGTAATAGTGGCTTTAGGCATTGTATGTACTAGCTCTATCTATATATCAATCCATTAATGTAACATCACTTGTATGTATGTACCTTACCTGAATAAACATATTTATATTTATTTATTTCATATTGCGCAAACCTGTAAATATATCCTGCATTGACAGGGTATTACCATTCTGGTATACATATAATTTATTGAGTGTGTCACCAGACAATTTTCTTTGGATGACAATTTTAGTCATCCACTCAGCAGTTGGGTGATCCACCTCTTTACTGAAGGAATTTAACAGTGACTCAAGCTGAAAACCAAAGGCTTGTAAAGAGTCAACTGATTGTTCTGGTGGAGATAAATCTAGTAATTGGTGTACAAGGTTTATAACAGTCTTCTCATTGTTAGCACTTACTTTAGAAGGCTGGTGTGAGCAATTGTGACCATTACTTGTATTGCTTAAGGCTTCCTGCTTAGCCTCAGCTTTAACTACAGCTTCGGCTGCTGTTGCAGCATTAGCTTTATCATTTTCTGGTTCAGATTCACTGATTATTGCAGCTTCACTAAGAGTTTCATCTGCAGCTTCACTTGTTTCTCTGGGTTCCTGTGAGGAGCTATCTAATTCAGTAGCCTCATGTATTGAACTTATAGAATCCAGGGAACATTGAGAAGAGCTGTCTGAAAATTGATCAGACTCTGTAAACAAATCATTACGTGAAGTTGTATTAGATGAGATGTTAGAAAATGAAGGTTGAACTTCAGTTGTTGATCCTGTATAGTGATCAGTATTGATTAGAGGATTCTCCTCATCTTGAGGTAGCTCAAGTATTTCATCTGAGCTGGGTGCTTGCTCGGGTGTATGTCTATGAAAGAACTGTTCTATCCACTCGGGAATATCTTGTTTCGCAAGCACCTTTTTATATCGGTCTAACCTGTCTTGAATGATACGTTCATAGTCATCAAGATCAGATTCTGTCAGACGTAATTTGTCTGAGTCAGTATTACTGACCTGGAGTAAATTCCTATGAGACTCGATTACAGTCTTTATATAGTCATATTTTTGGTTAGCGTTCCTTGTGGAACTTACTAGTCTAAAGACGTCAACTGGGTTAGTTTCTATACAGTTGTCACATCTGATAAGCAGTTCCCATAGGCGAACTTGAAGACATCTCAAGAATCTTGCATTCCTTTCTAGAGGAGTCATTCTTGTGGTAAATTTGAGCCTTATAGGGCTTATATAGCTACTTGTACAGCTATGATGTCTGCTCCTTGATGTAGAGCAGGTATAATTATTGACAGCCTGATATTTTCTTGAGGTTGGTTGTAATTTACCTCATTTAGAGGTTAGCTGCCTACCTAATAATAAGCAACTAAGATTTGAGTGGTACCTTGGTCTCACTACAGGTGTTCCTTAGCTTAGCTCTTCAAAATCAGCCTTGGATGGGTAGTGAACTTACAGTAACACTCAAAGATGTACATAGAAATATGCAATAAAATATAACTACACAATAAATGGTTAATCCCACCCTTGATAGGGTCAGCACAAGAATGTATAATATATATCATTAACTAGCTCAAGCCTAGTCGTGAGAATTTCTACTTAAGAAACTACAAATTTATTTAGTCTATGTTTGTGCCAAATTCAGCACAATCACAGCCTAAATTCCTACCTATTAAAGGTTGGCAAAGATTATATTGTGGTGCAAATAATTGTGCTGTATTTTTGTTTTTTTTTTGTTTTTTATAGTTTATAATATATACACTGGTAGAATTATGTGTATAAGAAATTAAATGAACACAAGAGAATTAATTGTGTTTGGCAAGTATTCTACTGCCGTAAATAATATTTAACTCCTGAATGTACTTCCTAATTGTGGAATAAAATGTTATCAGGGTTAGTAATGATTAACTAGTATGGGATCAGCAATTTATATTAGTATACTGGATCCTATAATGTTAATATATTCACTGACTTAAGTGAATCAGTAATTATGGAATGAATTTAGGCTATAATGGACAGTCTGCTGACAGTCATATATTGAAATATTTGTATAGCCCAAATAGTTAACACATAATTGGTGTTAGTGATTAATATACAAGTTATGAGCTGTTGCTCCTGGTGACCTAAAGATTCTTACTTCAGTATGAAGTGTAGGTCTAAGTATTGTGGGCAATTAACTGTGTTCCACGAGTGCTACCTTATACATGAGGTATAAGTAGCAATGACTTGGTGTGACTTAGGCTAACCTATGTGTTACGCTGTTGGTAGACACAATTGATTAAAATGGTTAGTCTAGACTACTTCACACGGTGATTAGTTATTACTAATTAGTATTTATATTTATAATTTATGTTTATCCGGTTCGATCAGGACCATAATGTGGGACATTTGGGGCTTGACTCTATTTATTTAATTATTAAAGTAATGAAATCAATTACGAAGGACCACCCGCTTTTATAGTAAAGAGGGAAACTAATAAAATGTGATCATTAGAAATTCCTAGAGGAACCAGTGACTATGGATAAATACTAGGAAATATAATCACTTGAATAATTAATGGGCTGTATAAATAATTTACTTGAATCAAAGCCTCAAACACCTACATTGGGGGGTTATTGCTAGAACTTCATATATGTCTAGGAACTAGTGTGGTTCGTACACCAGTTCATTGTGTAATAACCTAATCTTAAGACCAATTAGAGAATCAATAGAAAATTTGTCACCAATAAGAATATAGATCATGAATATCAGAAATTAATGATTATAATAAACACGTGTTAATTCCAGTGCACAGTACTCAATAATGACAATCAAGTACAGATAATTTGAATAATAAAGAAATACGAAAAAGTCTTAGCTTGAAGACGTTTTCAAAGACATCAGTCACGAATCATCCTCGGAATCTCCGGAATTCTTCGTAGAACACTGGGAGATTAATAACACGGGTAAAGTAACAGCTCGTGGAATTCCTCACACGCAAGCTGTAAATTAAGATATATTACGTAGCAACATATTAGGCTACTAAATATCTATATTCAAGAAATTGGGAATGAAAGTAATAGAAAATTACTAACGTGTGTTTTATTTATGTCGCTCGGCGTGACGACAAGCTACCCTGCTATATACAATCTCTAATGATGCATCAAAAGGGAGTTATATGTGTACTTAGCTAATAGGGCACTGTATAAGTTGAAGCTTGCCGAAACTCGTGTCCCAGGCTCTAGCGTCACAATGGCGAACACGTGGTGGCTAGCTTGGCTTGGATGTCGACGCGCTTATCTGGCCGGTCACGATGGATTACGTAGAACAAATTGACAAGCTCCGGGCTGAATGTCAGGTTAAATCTTGCTGACGATTCACCACAACGTATCCTAGACTCTGACACCAAACGAGTTGCTCAATTCCACAACAAGTCTTCACGCGCACTCAGGCGCCTTCCTCTCACGCTGGCGTCACCACACGTAATCTAATGGCGTCTACCATTACGACACACACACAGACACACACACACACACTGTACGACACACACACAGCTGGCGGGAAACGCTAGCGGGTGGTACCGGCTCCGACACTGCTGCTGAAAATTCGTGTTAATTTCGTCTCCACTCAACGTTGCATGGCCTAACTGCTGCCTAGCACGAGTTAAGTGCATGGAGACTTAATATGCCATAACTCACAGTGAACCTCAACAGTAATCAACCAAAATTAACCAATTTTCGCCTGCCTCTCTACGACCCTTTTGCCAAGTGTTCCCTATACGCTAGGCATCCCTACTATAATTCACCAAGTATCTACCTTTAGAAACGCTACCAAGAATCTATTCGCCGAAACCATGCCCAAACATAACAACAAGCAAGGTAGGGGTGCCTCTCGCTCTGGATCCATTACTCCTAGAGTTCTGAATGAAACACTGGCAACGCTGCAACCCTCGCCGATGTTGGTAAACACAGCATCCGCTCCCCCTCCTCACTCCCCCCCTTCAACTCACCTCGAATCTCTAGCTGTAGAATTCACTCAATCTATGGCTCCCTGTTCAAACTTCAAACCTCTCCGAAGTAATCCATGGCTCCAGAAACTGCACAACCTTGTGAAAATGCAATCAGAAGCTATTTCGGCCCTCCAAGCCACAGTCACCCGACAACAACATATCATAGACCGCCTCCTTGAATCGTCGACGAACAACAACCAAGAAATTTTCAACATACAAACTGTTGCAAATGGTGCAATGGATCAAATACGTAAGATTCAGGCCGAAGAAACCCACTCAGCTCAAAGTGACCTCCTTCAAAAGCTGGAAAATCAGATCAATCTCCTTCAGATTCACCAGGCGGCTTCCGAAGATGACCAAGAGCAACAACAACTTCATGACTCTCTGATAATTAGCTCTACTGATCTACCTGATGAACAACAAGGTGAGGATTGCTGTAACATAGCCAACACCCTAATTAATTCAAAGATCAGTGTCAATGTTCAAATCAAATCAGCTATTAGGATAGATAAAAACAATCCCCGTATCAGTAGGAGAATGCTCATCAAACTTGCAAATCCCTCTGCGAAGTTTGACCTCATACAATCAGCTGCTAAGCAAAAAACCAACCTCTATATAAATGAGTGTCTTACAAAGCAGCGTGGATCCCTCCTGTACAGGCTGCGCCAAATTCGCAAACAAAAACCTGGTCTTATCAAGCAGTGCTACACTAGGAATGGTACGATTTTTGCGAAGAAGGAAATTACAGGAAAAAGATATGAAATAAAATGTGACCAACAACTCCTGGCCTTCTTAAGTGATTGTGGTATATCTGAAAACCTGAACCCGACCAATGCCAGTACTTAAAATAACTCTTTCAGTGCCTGAGCCTAACCTAACTTAATCTACCTCTGTCTAAGGTGCTGTCTCTGCCTTACCTTTTACCTATTGTTCTCTCATTCATATAATTTCCTAAATAATCCATCAAGTCTCCATGCACTTATGCAAGCATCTACCTCAGTTTCATTGTAAAATTTTACTCTTAAATCTAATCTTACTCTATTCCATTTATATTTTAAATTTATTTGTATTGATCTATATCATTTATTGAAATCATTTATTGATCTCATTTTTGTTCTTTTAATTAAATTCATACTAATTATAAGTTAAAACTAAGCTTAATCAAATTTATTATCTTTAAGATTATTTTACTTTACAATTATCATTTGTCAAATTTTTTTATATATTCATCTTGTCAGTCTCTACTGATTTTTTGTTCTCTCCACCAAACTTGTGTATCCTCCATGGCTATCTAGTGACCTTAATTCTACCTCTAATTGTTTCAATTCTTTTGTTTACTTGCATTTATTGTTGTGTTTTGCCATAATTATTCTCTAATTTAGCAGACTCAATACTTTGTAAGCTCTTATTGTATTGTTATATTATTATATTGTTGTGTTTTGCTATAATTACTTTCTATTTTGCAGCAGATTTGTTTTCATCTGTTCCTGTAACTGCTTATCTTATTGTATCGTGACATTCTTATCTATATTGAAATATATTTTCTATCTATTGTTACTTACAGTGTACCTGAGAGTACTTGTAAGCAATCTACCTCATTTTTCATTTTTGCTCAATTTGTTTTTGTATTGCTTAGTCTTGTTTATATTTTGTTTTGTATATCTATATCTTGTGTTTTGTATAGTGCATGTTTATATGTTTTTTCTTTAATCTCATTTATTACCTAGGTTGCCTAGCCTAGCCATACTCCCTTACTCCATTGTACCCCTGTAAGCCCCTTTTGTGTTTGTTTTGCACAGTAATATGTACATTTTTTTCCCTATTTTATAGCTTATTTCTACCTTGTAATTTGCCTTTCTTTCCTTGTTTTTCCTGCAATCAGCTTTTTTTATGCAGTCAAGTATAGACCCAGAACTTAACCTCTTATCCACTATCTATGACAATAATCACTTTAATGATCAAAATTGCAGATATTTTGCAGCACATAATGTAAACAATGTAGTAACTCATAATCACAATATCTCTGTAATCAATTTGAACGTTAGATCCCTAGGTAAACACTTCGATGATGTTAGTGCCTTGATTGAAGCTATTGACAACAAATTCTCTTTTATTATACTTACTGAAACATGGTTGAAAGAGGATACTACTCAACTCTTTAACATGCCTAACTACTCAGCAATTCACAACTGTCGTCAACTTCAGAGAGGTGGTGGCACTGCTCTTTACTACCACCAAGAACTAACATGCTTAAAAGAAATTAGAACTAGAGACTGCTATGGGGAGTATATCTTCGCCAGCTTCAGAGTCAAGGGCGCCGAGTCAGTCCTGTCTGTGGGTGCAGTTTATAGAATTCCTAACACTGATGTGTCCGAATTCAACTCAAACCTTAGAAATCTAATACTTGATAACAGACTGAACAAAAACCACCTAATTATCGCAGGGGACTTTAATATTGACCTCTGCGAGCCAGAACACCCTACTGCTGTTAGCTTCCTCAACTGTATGAATTCCTGCTTCCTCATACCCTTAATCACTAGACCTACTAGAATCACTGATAGCACTGCCACGACTCTAGATCACATCTGGACAAACATAACCTCTCCGCTTACTTCAGGTATAATCACCGATAGCACTACAGACCATTACCCCATATTTCTCTTAACTAACATTAGCAAACCACCTCTTGAGTCAAGAGAGATACGTTTTAGACTACACAATGAAGCTGCTATAGACAATTTTATAACTGCTACTAATAATGTCAACTGGCAGTCCGAGTTAGGTAACATAGAGGACATCAACCTAGCAGTTCAATCTTTTCTTCAAAAAACTCTTAGCCTTTATAATACCCACTGTCCTATGCTTACAAAACAAGTCACAACCAAAAGGCTTAACAATCCCTGGCTTACAAAGGGAATACTTAAATCTATTAATAAAAAACATGACCTTGAGAAGAAGTATAGGTTAGGAATTGTCTCCAAAGAATTCTCAAAGAATTACTCATTATTGCTATCTAAGATAATTAGACGAGCCAAAACTAAATACTACGAAGATAAATTTACCCAAATAAAGAGCAACATTAAACAAACTTGGAGAACAATTTCACAAATATTGGGATCAAATAAGTCTATAAATAACAAACCGACTCTCCTGTCTAATAATGATGGTCAGCTTTCAGCCTCTGATTCTGCTATTGAGTTCAATAGGTTCTTCTCTTCCATTGGTTCATCCCTTGCTAATGATATTCCATCTTCCAGTACTGACATTAAGGACTATCTTACAGGTAACTATCCACAGTCTCTGTACCTAAAGCCTATTAATTCCACTGACGTCAATGAGATAATCCTTTCCCTTAAAACCAAGTCTGGTGCCCTTGAGGAGATACCAACTTTAATCTACAAAAAAGCCTCCAGATCTTTAGCCCCTGCTATTGCTTTGCTCTTCAACAAGTCACTTGAACTCCAAACCTTTCCAGATATTCTAAAAAATGCGAGAGTAACGCCTGTCCACAAATGTGGTGATCTCACAGATGTTAACAACTACAGACCTATATCAATCCTGCCAAACTTGTCAAAAATTTTTGAAAAACTAATCTATAAGCAGCTTTACTCATATCTAGCCAAACTCAATATACTTAGCCCTTGTCAGTATGGCTTCAGGCCCAAAAAAAGCACTAACGATGCACTTATTAGTATGCTTAACTAGATTCATACAGCTCTTGATAAAAATGAGTTCCCTGTTGGGTTATTTGTGGACCTGCGTAAAGCTTTCGATACTGTCAACCACCAAAACCTTCTTCTTAAATTACATCATTATGGTGTCAGAGGACACTCCCTACAATAACTCAAATCCTACCTTACTGACAGGCTCCAATGTGTTTCTGTGAATAATACAATTTCTCCCACCCTACCCATCAACATTGGTGTTCCCCAGGGCAGCATACTTGGCCCTCTCCTCTTTCTCATCTACATTAATGACCTTCCAAATGCCTCCCAACACCTCAAACCAATTCTATTTGCTGACGACACAACCTTCATTTACTCCAGTCCTGATCCCCTTGCTCTAAATGCCACAGTAAATACTGAGCTTAATAAAGTCCATCTGTGGCTAACTGCCAACAAACTCACCCTTAACATTGACAAAACTTTCTATATTCTGTTTGGCAATAAATCCTCTAATCAAATAAATCTCAAAATAAACAATACCCAAATTTGTAACAAATTAGATGGCAAATTCCTTGGCATTCTCATTGACCACAAGCTGAATTTCCAGGGACACATTCTTAACATATCAAAAAAAGTTTCAAAAACTGTGGGCATTCTTTCTAAGATCAGACATTTTGTACCACGCCCTGCCCTGGTGATTCTCTATTACTCCCTTATCTATCCATATCTCAACTATGGTATTTGTGCTTGGGGCTCTACTACCCAAAATCACTTACGTCCTCTAATTACTCAACACAAAGCTGCTATTAGGACAATATCCAATTCTGGCCCCAGACATCACTCGGTACCCTTACTCAAATCTCTGAATATGTTAGACATTAAGTCACTGCACATTCTCTCATGTGTATTATACATATATAAAACGCTAAACCATAATGCCAATCCTGATCTCAAAAGCTTCATAGAAGGTTGTAACAGAACCCATGAGCACCACACCAGAAATAAATACAGTTTTGATATTCCTAGAGTACGACTTAATCAAACCAGAAATGCTCTACAAATCAAGGGGCCCAGAATGTGGAATGACCTTCCCAACCATGTTAAAGACTGTACCTCTCTCAACCAGTTTAAGTTAAAAACGAAGCTATACCTAATAAATTCCCTGTAACTCACCTTACCCCTCTGTTGTCAACCCATGTATGTTTTTTGTTTTTTTATTTTTGTTTTTCAAATCAACGCTGTTTGAATGTAATTTTCTGTAATAATTTGTAATTGTATTTGTGCTGCTTTTTCAACAATGTTCTCCCCTCTTTTACCTCTATTTTTATTTGTACTCAACACATCTTATTCTTTTTACCCATTAGTTTTAAGCTTTAGTCATTAATGTTTTTCCTGCCCGAAACGCTTTGCGTAATAGTGGCTTTAGGCATTGTATGTACTAGCTCTATCTATAAAGCCAACAAACTTTGTAAAATCTCTTTATGTATGTACCTTACCTAAATAAAAATTATTATTATTATTATTATACCACACAATGGCGTCTCCCTCTCCCCGGCGTCCCGCATTCGCCACACAAATTATTTATCGCGAATAATATTATTTCGCGCAGTTGTGGCTAAAATGCTTTGATAAAGACTGGTTTGTAATTCTAGGGAGCAAAATATTATTACTTTCTCGTCTTACGATGGTAAACGAGAAATGGAGATGATTTTAGTTCTCTCCATGGCATTCACGCGTGACGTTAAATTTATTACCTGATAACAGTTGTAACTAAAAACTCTCGATTTGGCATTATTTCGGAGTTATGTTATCTGTAAATAATTATCACACGGAATACTGATGTTTTTAGAGAATCACACTCAATTCTCTAACACACTGGATATAAATGTGTTTAGCTTGGTAGAATCTGACACAATACTGGCCTTTGCTTACGTAAGAATTCTAGCATTATTGTACAGATACAATTATTAGTTCATGTGAACACTACTGTTAGTTAATTTTAGTTACTACAGTAATTAGTAGATTTTAGTAATAATTAATAATAATACAACAGTATTGCATTAGTGTTGGAAATTTCCAACACTGCTCATGATGAGTCACAATAAAGCGACTGCCAATGAAATTCTTTAGACTATGTGCTACGTTAAGTCTCTAGAGGACTATAGCACCGTAGCCTAATAATTATAAATCGAGCAAGCATTATTGCTCATCACGTTAAATCGAACAGACATTACTGCTCATGTGCAGGCGATGAGTCACAATAACGTGGCTGAAGTATGTTGACCAGACCACACACTAGAAGTTGAAGGGACGACGACGTTTCGGTCCGTCCTGGACCATTCTCAAGTCGATTCTATCGACTTGAGAATGGTCCAGGACGGACCGAAACGTCGTCGTCCCTTCAACTTCTAGTGTGTGGTCTGGTCAATATTACTGCTCATCATGATAACCCGAGCAAGCACTATTGCTCATCACGATAACTTGAGCAGACATTGCTGCTCATGATGATAACCTGAGCAAGAATTACTGCTCACCATGAACTTCTTTAAGCTATGTGATTCGTTAAGTCTCAAGAGGACAATTGCATTGTAACCTAATACATATAAATCGAGTAGGCATTACTACTCATAAATAACTGTTAAGCTATGTGCTTCTTTAAGTCTCAAGAGGGCTATTGCACTGTAGCCTAACACGTTCACAAACGAGCAGCTTAACTGCTCACAATTTAGCTAGGATAACACTACCAAAGAAATAGTAAGTTGTCACAATTAGCACAATTGTCACAACTAGCCCTGAGGTAGGTTTAGTGAAATTAAACCCTCTACTTAGGTAGATATTAGGGAAATTAGGTCAACAGATTATCAGCTGAGTCTGTGCTCACAAATAAATATAGTTGACTATTAATAGAGACTGATTTAAATGAAAATAATTTCTCATTGAAAGTTGAGGTTGAAATAATGAGTCTTCATTAACAAGCCTGTGAGCTGAAATTCAACTAGCTACAAGTCATAATGACCAAATTAATAGTCTCACTGTCGAATCAGAGTCGTCCTTGATTTTAATGAATGAACATACTCAGTTCTCAAATATTAAATAAAATTTAGCTAGGTTAGAAACTTAGTTACATTATGAAATAGTCTAAAAGGACTATTGCACCACAGTGCAAATTTAGGCCCTATTTAATTCTGCTTAAGTGTAGACAATTCCTCGTTTGAGGTTGAGGTGATCATGAGTCTCCAGTGATGAGTTAGTATCTAATAACCTAACAGTTACAAGTCACTGCGGCCCTAGACAGTGACCTCACTGTAGACTTGAATTCTCCTTGATGTTGAATGACATAATGATTGGTACTTTAAATTCTTTAACTGATGTATAACAATGTAAAATTAAAACTTAAACAGTATTTTCATTCTGCATAAATACAGATGATAGTCATTTGATCTTAGATTACATTATGAGTTATTTTTTCAACATTTAATTGAAGTTTTCATGATGACATATTAATGACTTAATTTCATACCTGTTTCACAGATACGGGACATCCGTCATGTACATATATACTAACGTACTAACTTACTAACTTGCAATGAATTTATAACTTCAAGGGAGAGTAAAAGGTACATTAGTACTGAATCATGAACTATGACCTGTGTTTTTTCGCCCCGGAGTTATGTTGGAAATTTCCAACACCCGAACACTAGCCCCTAGTGCTATAAGAGGTATTTCTTGGAATAATAATTTACTAATACTACTAACCAGTAGTGTAACAACATTAATTCGCATTACTCTGCAACGCAGTTATGCCAAATGTTTCCCAGTATCCGTGGCGCATATTGTATCAGCTACCCAGCCAGGGAGAATAATTTCGACATATTTATGTATTGAACTAAATCCAGTTTAACATTGTATTATTTATTAAAGAATATCGAGTAGTAATAGATTCATCCTTATTTAATGAATTATATAGTTGTTTATTGGAAATATTTTATACAGTGTGGAATGACCTTCCCAATCATGTCAAAGGCTGTAGTACCTCTCTCAACCAGTTTATGATGAAAACTTAGTACTACCTAATTAACTCCATGTAACCTACCTTACCCCTAAATGTCAACCCATGTCTTACTATTTTTAAACAGTGCTGTTTGTTGACCAACTTGTATATTGGCTATTTTCTAGCATGTTCTCCCCTTTTTTATCTTTTATATTTTTCTTTCAACGCAATTTATACTTTAAGCTCAATTACTATTAAGTTTTAATCTAAGTGTTTTTTTCCCCACCTCATTTTGCCCGAAACGCTATGCGTACTAGTGGCTTTAGGTATTGTATGTACTAGCTCTGTCTATAAATCAAACATTATGTTTGTAACTAATCCTCTATGTATGTACTTTTACCTGAATAAACATTTGATTTGATTTGATTTGATTTGACAGTAACGATCAGCTAGCTGTTCCAGTAAACAAAACCATGAACTGAATTTCCACTACGAATATTTCTCGTCCATCTAAAATATCTGTTGTTATATAAAGTACGCTATTATGATGTAAATTAACGTCAGTAATGTTTCCATCCTCTCGGAAACATAAATTAAATATAACGAATTAATTCCAAAAGTTCCCGCTTTCGGCACTAGGTGTCGCACGCGTCATTAGTCTAGTGAGAAGACCGGCAGAGACAGCCGCCATTAGTATCAGGTGTTCTGGAGTTGGTCTTTATCATCGATCAAATTGAGGAGCATACGTCTACTAACGAGCTTTAGATTGATTACTCAGCTTCCATAGTTTACAGACACAGCGTTCGGCAGGACAGAGTAAGACAGATTTATTAGTTTTGGCCATTTTTATATAATCTTGTTGGTGTCTTGTTGTTACGCTATTTAACATAGTCCATGTAAGTGCCTTTCCTACTCCTAAATCCATTTAGATTCCGTGATTAAATGTGTGAGCATATGGTTTGGAGTGGAAATTATATATGATTCGTATTTCAGCGTGGAGTTAACTTTAAGTGAGAAGTAATTCCACCAGAGTAGTCACGTGTCACTAGGGATAGCTGACTCGGACAGGATCAAACGTGTCATAGTTGCCGGACGCAATCTACGTTCAACTTTGAGTCTCGTCGTGGACGTGGTGGTGAGCAGACGTGTTTTTGATTCGCTCTGCTACTGGCGTCTGGTGGGTGGACGTGTTTGTCGTCGCTGTTGGCCGGCGTGTTGACGGATGGGCGGATAACGTCACGCTGGGGGTGGTATCTGTGCCATCATGGGCTCCTACACACCTCCACTAAAGCGCAAGGAGTCCATAGGACTCAAGTTTAGTTGTCATGCTGCTCCCGACCTTGTATCCACCACGATCTTCGAAGTGTTACAGATCAAGCAGGAAGAAATATTTGGTTACCAACCACTGCCAGGGAACAGGGTGGTGTTGAAATTTGAAAACAATGTGGCGTTTTCAGAGTTTCTTAAGAAGTATGATGAATGACATTATAAGTTTACCTAATGGGAAAGGATCAGTACAAGTGATTAATTTGAGCAAAACGTTTACATACGTTTCTGTGAGGGATGCGCCATTTGAAATGTTGAATGGAACTATTGTACACATACTGGAACAATATGGGAAAGTGGACAATGTTCGTTTTAATAAATATACGTATGGCCCAGGGAAAGGGTGTTTAATGGAACACGAACAGTAAAGATGGAACTTCACCGTAATATTCCTTCATCAATGTCAGTAGCAGGTCATTATATTAAGTTTATATACAATGGCCAAATGCAAACATGTTTTAAGTGTGGGCGTACTGGTCACATGGCTGCTGCCTGCCAGGTGGAGGCATCGGAACGGATCAACATTTTTCATGAACGTGACTTTCCGCCATTAATAGAGGATAGTGTATCAGGAAATGAACCCGCTGCTGTAAATACTGTAGTTCCAGGTGAGGTAGATGAAGTAACCCACAACTCTGTAAGTGAAACGTCTGTGGAAGTGACTCCCAGTGCGAATGAGGCCGGTGAAGGTAACTTAGATCAGGACGATGAAGGTAATGCAGACAAGGAGGGTGCAGACGACACTGCTCAGGACGCTTTACCGGCTGTTGGTAACCCTGGTGAGGGTGAGGTAAGTCTGGACACTATACATGTGGACGCCCATAACATAGGTGCTGACGCTGCGAAGAGCTGCGAGGCTGGCGGTGGTGCTGACCTTGGTGTGGTGACGATGGAACAAGTAATTGGTTGTCAACTGGATGTAGAGGATGACACAATGGAGGATAGTGATGTAGAAATGACTGTGCAGAGAGCAACTCCACCCTCTTCAGTAAGGTATGATAGAAAGGGTAGGGGTAGTGTGAAGGCTGGGGATGTGAAGGCTAAGGGTGTGAAGGCTGGTTCTGTAACCAGTCACGGGAAGAAACGGAAAAAATTTACTCGGAGTATTGATCTGGAACGTATGAAGGACTACGCCGCTAAATTAAAAGTCTCTGAAAAAATTGAGCAGGTTGTTGCCGTTGAAGTTCACCGTGACCAAGGCCCCGAAGAGTCACCGAAACGTAGCGAGGGCACAGTACAACAGGTGAGTGAGGATCATGGTAAAGAGAACAGTGATAAGGCATGGTGGGATCTTGTGGAACATGGACAGAATCGAGATGTGAGTGCAAATATTAAACTTAAATTTCGAAAAGGGAAAGATGACACTAAGATAGTGTCAAGTGAGTTAATGATGGATAAAGGGTAATTTTGGTTTCTCTTCAAATTCCATTCGTGAAGCCAATTAATTTTAATTGTGCTACTTTTGAACATTAATGGGCTCAATTGTAGAAATAAACAGTTGCAGCTGTTATCATTGTTTAAATATCATAATTTGGATGTACTTTTAGTGCAAGAACACAATGTACAAGATGTTAAGAAACTTGATGTGCTGCTTGATTTCTTTGAAATATTGATAAATCCAACGACCTTGTTGAAAGGTGGTACGATGATATTGATTGCTAAGCGAGCCCACATCAAGGTTCTTAATACTGAAATGGATGATAATGGTAATGTTTTATATGCTAGGATTTTCTTTTTTGACACAATAATTCCTGTACTTAATGTGTATGCTCCCTCTGGCACCCGCAGGAAGAAAGAGAGGGAGGACTTGTTCTCTAACGAGTTATTATATTTTTTCAGAAATGATACGCGTAACGTTATTTTTGGTGGCGACTTTAATTGTGTCACTTCTATGAGAGATTGTAGCATTCAGTCGAACGCATGTGTATCTCCTGCTTTAATTACACTTTTGAAATGTATTGGTCTAAAGGATGCAAATAGCATTAACGGAGGTGTATATGAATACACATATGTTCGCCAGAATTATGGTTCTAGGCTTGACAGATAATATATGCACTCGTTCCATGATAAAATTAGTTCTTGCAATACTGTTCCGGTCAGCTTTTCAGATCACTGTATGGTTGTGGTGAAGCTTGTTATTGACGATCAGGTTAAAGTGGGGACAGGGTCATGGAAGCTCAATTGCAGTCTGTTGCAGAGTAGAGATGTAATTGATAATTTTCAAGTATTGTGGGAACATCTGGTTGGGCAAAAACGTAAGTTCAGATCCAATCTCCTAATTTTTATGTAATTTCAAACAACCTTATCATTGTGTTCATTGCTGTCTTCTTTTATGTGCTAGCCATATGCTGTATTGTGACTACCAATTTTTGTCAACTACCATTCAAGCTGTCATTGCAACCAATCTTATATTGTTTCTGCTGTATTATGCCTACCAATTTTTTTGTCAACCACCATTCAAGCTGTCATTGCAATCAATCTTAGCTACCTATGTGCTTTAATATACTGTACCTACAATTTTCTCTCATCTTTTTTTCATTTCATGTAATCTGTTATCATTTTTTGTCTATAATTTTGCAAGTATTTACCTCCTTAAAATTTTCTTAGATTAAGGACCTGCCCGAAACGCTGCGCGTGCTAGTGGCTTTACAAGACTGTAATTACCATATTTGTATCCTCACATTCCTTATGTACATTCTTGTATATGCATAAATAAATAAATAAAAATAAAAAGATGTCTATTGGAGTGGTGGGACATGTGTAAAGTTGCATGAAAAAGTTTCTTCGTGAAAGTATCCAAACGAAAGGCTGCTGAAAAATATGGTCTGTTAAACTTATTCCAACAAAGACTAAAACAACTTTATGTAAAGGTCAATATGGGATTAGACAAGTATGAAGAAATTACCATTTTAAAAGACAGAATTAACAAATTGAGGGATGAAATATCTGAAGGAGTCAATGTTCGCCTCCAGATTAATGATAGGATGTATGGTGAAAAACTCTCTCCTTATTTGTTAAGTAAAGTCAAGAATAACAAGGGTACAGTACTTGTAACTAGTATTAAAGCAGGTGATGGGACGGATATGACAAATACGGATGGGATTGTATGTTATGTATGGGGTGAATTAGAGAAATTGTACAAAAAAGTGAACGTGGACCAAGGTATGCAGGAGTATTTCCTTGGAAAATGTACACGGGTTTTAACCCAGGATGACAACACGTCATTATTGGCAGATGTAGATAAGCAGGAAGTGTAGAGTGTTGTCAAGAGTTTAAAGAAGGGTAAATCACCTGGCTGTGATGGGTTCCCGGCGGAATTTTATTTCTATCTATGGGATGTCATTGGTAAAGACTTTGTACAAGTGGTGCAGTATAGCATACAGCATGGGAAGCTTAGCATGTCACAATCTCATGGGATTATTAAGATGATACCTAAAACGGGTGATTTGCATATTCTAACGAACTGGAGGCCACTTTCCCTACTAAACCAGGATTATAAAATAATATCGAAACTGTTGGCAAGTAGACTTAGGATTGCAATGGATAAACTTATATCAAAGTTTTGTGGTGTGCCTGGAAGATCTATAATCAATTGTAATAATGTAATTAGGGATGTTGTGTATTATGTGTCTGAGAATAATGTTCCTTCCTCCATGATAAACCTCGACTGGTCGAAAGCCTTTGACCGTGTTGATGTTCAGTTTGTATTAGCAATATTGGATAGGGTAGGAGTGGCACGAGAATTTATTGATTGGATCCGTATGCTTTATAAAGAGTGTCGGAGCAGCGTCTGTATCAATGGAGTCTTAAGTAAACCTTTTTCAGTTGAACGATCTGTACGTCAGGGATGTCCCCTTTCAATGATTTTGTATGTTATATTTCAAGAGCCACTGTACTTGGCAATAAAAAGCAATGACTTTATTGTTCCACCTCGTCTTCCTAATGCAATGACACTTCCTGTTGTTGGTTATGCAGACGATACAACTATTTTTGTGTCGACAGAAGACTCGGTGGTGAATGTTCAGAATGAGTTAGACAACTTTGAACGAGCGACAGGTGCTGTTATTAACAAGAACAAAACGTGTATGATGGGTCTTGGCAGTTGGTCTTATAAGGTTAACTGGACAGGTTCATGGTTCAAGGTTGTGGAGTCTATTAAAGCTCTTGGGATTTGCTGGTGTAAAACATATGAAACAACATTGGTTACGAATTGGCAAGTACTATGTGGGAATATAATAGTTGCAACGAATATGTTGTCAAATAGGAAATTGACCCTGTTTCAGAAGGCTGTAATAATCAATTGCAAAATTTTGTCTAAAGTGTGGTATTTGTCTCACAGCTTTCCCATAGACAAGAAAAGTGCTATAGAGATTGACAAAACTATTTTTAGATATGTATGGTATGGTAGATACCAGCCAATTAAACGAACTACCCTATGTAAAGGTAAGAAAAACGGTGGAATAGGAATACTGAATGTGTACCATAAGTCATTGGCAATCTTATGTGTTACTTTTAGAAAGGAGATAATGCAGAGGGATAGTGTAAATGCACTAGGACATTACAATTGTAAATTACGAGGTTAGCTATTTGATACATATGCCAGAGTATACTGACCTTGCTTTTATTTCACCGCACTTTTATTCATGTGCAATTGATGTTCTCAGGCAGATTTGTAATATTGAAGGTTTTTTAATGATGAACAGTAAACAAGTGTATGATGTTATACTACCAAATATAGTTCCTAGAGTAGAGGAGGCATATCCACTCTTTAGCTGGCAAGTAATATGGGCAAACCTTCATGTTAAATTTATTGCCCCAAAACAACGTGAGCTATTGTATCGCTATATTCATGAGACCCTCCCTACTAATGATAGGTTGTTGATGTTGGGCATTAAAGACGACAATAGGTGTGACCAATGTACTGAAATTGAGAATAATATGCATATATTTTATTTCTGTAAGCAGAAAGTTGTTCTTGTAAACTGGATTAGAGACACTCTTAAAGATTTATGTGGACCAAGTATTAGAGTGGAGTTAATGAGGGTTTTTAATGTTTCATATTGACATAAAATGCAAGAAAATTAGGAATACAATAATTATGTTACTTTCTGATTACATTTTTTGTGTGTGGATAGGCAGGCAGGAAGGTTACTCAGTAGACAAAATATTGAAGTTCTTGCGAGGCAGGATCAGGTATAACATTTGGGGTTTAAGGCTCATGCTCGGTGATGATATAGAAAATTGGTTTACTGAGGCTTATATAAAATATATATAAATGTAATATTTTCCCCTGTATTTTAATGTAAGTTTATTCTTCAATTTTTGTAACTCGTTTATAGGTAAATAAGTATAACATTCAGGGTTTTCTAAAAGATCTTGTTCTGTACTACTGACACACTTGTTCACTAAGAATTGTAATGTATAATTGCCTTGTAACACTTATGTATATGTAACTTATATTGTATTTTTTTAAATAAAGATAAAAAAAAAATAAGACGTTATCTGTTCCATATTGTAGTTAGAAATTTAACTCATACTTATTGATATCCAATGATTTATGAATATTATTATAATATTATCGATATACTAACTTTATAGAATTTAACCCCCCCCCCCCAAAGGATGCCTTAGGGATTAACTCTAAATTTAATAGAAGTTTTACAGTTCACTTCTCTAAATTCATTTTGAATTTATTATTGAATTAATTACTTGAGATCCATAGATCACTGGTTCTCTGAGCCCATACAATTTTTATTGTCTTCATAACTTTCTGAATACAATTATATGTTACAGTGAATTCCCCCACATCTCTCTCTCTTTCTTGCTTCTATTCCACTTCTCTCTCTCTTCTTCTTCTTCTTATCTCTCTTCTCTCTCTCTTCTTCTTCTTCTTATCTCTCTTCTCTCTCTCTTCTTCTTCTTCTTCTTATCTCTCTTCTCTCTCTCTCTTTCTCTCCCCTCTCTCTTCTCTCTCTCTCCTTCTGTCCTCTCTCTAATCTTCTCTCTCTCGATCTCCTCTTACTCTCTTTCCTCTCGTCTCTCTCTCTCCTCTCCCCTCTCTCTCTCTCTCCTCTCTCTCTCTTTCTCTCTTTTTCTTTCTTCCTCTTCTTTCTTTTTCTTTTCTTCTCTCTTCTTCCTATTCTTGTTCTCTCTCTCCTTCGCTCTCTCTCTTCTTCTTCCCTCTCTCTCATCTCTCTATTCTCTCCTTCACTCTCTTTTCTCTTCTTCTTATCTCCCTCTCTCGCTATCTCTCTCTACCTTCCTCTCGCCTCTCTCCCAATACCTTCTCTCTCTCTCTCTTCTCTTTCGATGTCTCCCATATCTCCTCTCTTTCTCTCTCTCATCCTCTATCTCTTTCCTTCTCTCTCAGTTCTCTCCTCTCTCTCTCTTCTCTCTCGTGTCACTCTCCTCTTTGTCTCTCTCTCTCTCTCCTATCTTGCTGTTTCTCTCTTCTCCTTCTTTCTTTCTTTCTTTCTTAGTGCAATATAGATAATTATTCCTAATAATTGCAATAATTATTAATTAGAATTTTAGTTAAGTGAATTAACGTTTTAAAAACCTTTGCTCCAAAACGTAATGTCATGACATTTAAAATACGTTCAATTAAAACGTTTTGACTTCACATTTTATACTCGTCTTGACAAATTCTCAAAACACGTAATTTAAAACATGCCCAAAACAATGAAATGTCGTTTTTAGCGCGCTTAGAAAACGTGAAAACGTTAGGTGGGAACACGTCCAGAGGTCCAACATGAGGCGAGGATTAGGGTGGACCAGAAGGCAGCACTATGCCTCACTGTGTTCAGGGCTCAACTCAGGAGAGAACATGTCTTAGTGCTCTGGCAGTTGTTACTGCCATTCTTTTAATACACCATGGAACAGAGAGAAGGACAATAATACGACTTTCATAGAGCTTTGAAATCATTCATTACTGCACCAAACTCTTTAATTTTGTATATTTTGTAGTCTTATAAAATTAGTAAAATAAGTAACATATTTTCTTTCAAATAATTATTAAATATGAACGAGACGTATTTTACCACTTGAATTAAAAAATTACACCATACAACCTGAGGCACATGTGTATACAAATCCTTAATATTAAAAAATAAGGCATTGTTGAAATACGAAAACAAAAGGAATTTCCACAATTAAATGTATAATTACGTCCCAAAACTCATAAGCAGTTACAATTGACTGCAAGAATTAAATAAAACTAAAAATTCTTAAAACTCCATGTTTAAGGAAATATGGTTAAAGTTTATGTTAACTATGAAAATATGGTTTTTAATAACAATAAAACCTAACCGAAAATTAAAAAATTTAAGCCCCATAAATTACTACCATGGTCAAGTAGAACTGAAGATAAAAGAGTTAACTATGCTCTTGGAATATACGAATATGAATATAGGCAAGGAATATACGTATACAAACGAACTGAGCATCATTCTTAAACTAAATCTTCAAAGTTCTTCATCTCCTCGTAGCACAAATAGCACAACATCTCCTTCCTCCTTCCTTAAGGATGAGCAAGCCTGCCGGCAAACAAGATTAATCCCGAGTGCTGATCTCTGATGATGAAGAAGAAGGGATGGTCAGCAGTGAAGCGCGGGGTGGGCGGCGGCAGACTTCTCCATTTAATTACCACAGCTAAAACAGTGGAAAAACACGATGACATACCACACGGCTGTTTTAGTAAACTCAAATGATCATGTACAACACTATACAATTAAAGTGTATGAGCCTATACTCTTTATAGCTCACAGTATACGAGCATATACTACAGTATATCCCACATCATATAATTATATTCTACAGTATATAGATTGCAGCATATGCTCATTTACTAGATTATATATCACAGTATATATGATTATATAAAAACAATGTATCAGTAAATTTACATATAATACAGTATATATCTCACAGTATTGAGTCTTACTCGGCAGTATATAACACAAATTATATTGTCATATATAACAGCATATAGCTTACATAATATAATCATAATAATTCATTGTGTCGGGGGACTGGAAGCCAGAGTGTATTCAAACACGATAGGCTATTATCGAGGTCCCTTTCCCCACCCCAAGGTCGAAATACTGACCCCGCCCAGGATGCAACCCCACTACAAGCTGACTTAATTCCTGAGTACCTACTTACTAGGTGAACAGTTTCATTAGGTGAAAGGAAATGTACTCAATCATTTCTGTCCCTCCCTGGATTCAAAGACCTTATATGGTTACATAACTAGCAATATGTAAACATACACAAACTTAATTGGTCAGCCTGTGTGACTGTCTAAAGAAAGCGAGATGTATGGAGCTAGTTTCACCCAACTTTCCAAGATTACACATGGGGTTGAGTGTCATAGGCCAGTTGGGGTCGGCCCCAGTACCAACCTTTAAGAAATATCTGATCTATAGCGACCCCAAATGATTATCATTCAGTTTGAAATTGGAGATGTGTTTTATGTTGAGTTTTCAAACGAGTTTCAGTGCTTTATAATATTGGAATTGTTGACAGAGAGAGAGAGAGAGAGAGAGAGAGAGAGAGAGAGAGAGAGAGAGAGAGAGAGAGAGAGAGAGAGAGAGAGAGAGAGAGAGAGAGAGAGAGGGGGGGGGGAGGATGATAGGGGAGATGGAAGGAGATTGGGGAGAAGAGAACAGAGAGGTGAAAAATGGGGTGATTAGGAAAGAGACGGAGAGAGATGAAAAGAGGGGAAGCTGGGGGATGGGTAGGATGAAGATGGGGAAGGGAAAGAAGGTGGACATTAGGACATGTGGAGGGATAGAGATCCAGGCACACCTGGGAGCCCCATCTAGTACTACATAATATACATCACTATATGTATGTGATTCCAACAAATAGTTGAAAGAGTGGCAAATGCTTTTTAATATCTAAAAATGCAAGACCTTGCATGTGAAGCATAACAAACTACATCACAACTATCAAATTAACAACATTACTTTACAGGAGATTCATGAAGAAAAGGTCCTTTGAGTCAGAGTTCATCATTCACTGAAAGGTCCACAAGTGGGAGCTGTAGTAAAGGAAGCTAATCAAATCCTAGGAATAATCAAGTGTATCTTTGTCATGAAGGAAAAAAGGTAGTTATTCCACTGTATAAATCTCTTGGATTACTGTATCCAAGTAAGGAGATGTCATCTTCAGAAAGACACAGCTTATTCAGAGAAAGTGCAATACCAGACAACAAATACATTCCAGAGCTAAGTTATCTTTCGTACCATGAACGGTTGAGGGCCACAGGGCTAACAACACTGCAAACTAGGCATGACAGGGCAGATCTCACTGAAACTTTTAAAATACTGAACGATTTGGAGGATGTTGATCCAGATAACTTCTTCGAAAGGTCAGATGTAACACATATAAGGAGCAACAATTTCAAGGTCAACAAGCCACAATGTAGGACTGAAAATAGGAGACGGTTTTTAACCCACAGGGTTATACACCCAAGGAACTGCATACCCGCAGAAGCCACAAATTTTAAAAACCGTTGAATTTTAAAATCAAGCGAGAAAAAAATAATCTAATGGGTAGACCTTTGACAAGCCGCCGGTTTCCTGTCCTCGTCGAGGCCACTGGAGTTAGTGGCCCTCAAATACATTCAGGTAAATTCAAATGTAGTGAAATAAAAAATACTGAAGCTAAACGATATAATGGTTTAAGATGCCAGATATCGCTCGCTGCTCTCACGGAGATGAGACTCGAAAATTATATATATTTTTTTTTTTTTTTTTGAGATATATACAAGAGTTACATTCTTGTACAGCCACTAGTACGCGTAGCGTTTCGGGCAGGTCCCTGGAATACAATCCCCTGCCGCGAAGAATCGTTTTTTCATCCAAGTACACATTTTACTGTTGCGTTAAACAGAGGCTACAGTTAAGGAATTGCGCCCAGTAAATCCTCCCCGGCCAGGATACGAACCCATGACATAGCGCTCGCGGAACGCCAGGCGAGTGTCTTACCACTACACCACGGAGACTGCGGAGATTTTAAATGAGGTCGTATTCCCGAGGGGCTACTTAGTGTGGAAACGGGACAGAAAAAATAGGAAAGGATGGAGGAGTTGTCTTGCTGGTGAAAAAAAATCTATCTTGCGGTTACCTTGCGTTGATTTCCAGGGTCAAGGTCCCTACTGCCCGGTCTATGATCAGGCCTCCTGGTTGATGATCTGGTCACCCAGGCTCTTGGACGCGGTTGTTCGCAGCCTGACATATAAATCACAGCCTGGTTGATCAGGTATATTTTGGAGGTGTTTATCGAGTTGAAAACTGTGAGGGGGTCGGCCGGTTATGCCCCTTATGTGTAGTGGAAACGTGTTGAACAGTCTCGGGCCTCTGATGTTGATAAGAGTTCTCTCTCAGGGTACATAATGCATCTCTGGTTTTCAACGGGTGTGTTCAGCACATCTTGCCATGCCTTCTGGTCTCATGTGATGTTATTTATGTTTGCAGATTTGGAACCAGCCCGTCTAATGTTTTCCATGTGTAAATTATTATGTATTTCTCCCCATGCGTTCTAGAGAATACAGATTTTGGCATTTTAGTTTAATTTAGATGGATTCTAGCAGTAAAGGATCTCTGTACGCTCTCCAAGTTAGCAATTTCACCAGCTTTGAAAGGGGCTGTTGTTGTGCAACAGTATTCCACTCTAGAGAGCATTGGCGTCTTGAAAAGTATCATTGGCATGGCATCTCTTTTTTTTTAAAGATTCTTGTCATTTTTCTTGCAGTTGCAACGGCTACTTTGTTGTATTCTTTAAAGGTAAGGTCTTCTGCCATGGTTACATAAATCCTTTACATTGCTTTTTCGTTATATGGTATGATTTACTGATTATATGATGATGATTTTCGTTATATGGTATGGTTTTGTCTCCATTTTTATTTTTCAGTTTTTTAAATAGCGCAGGAGCTGGAACTTATCTCATTATATACCATGTTTTTTCTGACCCAATGAAAAGCCTGATTTATATCAGTTTGGAGGTTTGCTATGTCCTCTATGCTATCTGCTCTCATAAAAATCCTAGTGTCACCTTCAAAGGAGGATAAAGTACTATGGTTTGTGTTCTTGTCTATGTCTCATATGAGAATGAGAGAGTACTAGAGCAAGCACAGTACCCTGAGGGACTGAGGTTTTCACAGTTGATAGTTCGGACTTTACTTTGTTGACTATTACACAATGAATTTTGTTAATAAATAAAAAATGTAGATACATGTTCCTATTTTTCCTATGATTCTTTTGAACGCATTTTGTGTACAATAACACCATGGTCAAATTTGTCGAAAGTTTTTGCGAAATCTGCAAATAACGTCAGGGTTTTGTTCATCTTCGGAAGGAGCTTTGCTCGTCTTCAGGGTTTTGTGTATCTTCCGTGGCATCTAAGCCCATGTCATAGTGGTCCAGCAATTGTGATAGGGCGTTCTTGCCTGTTCTGAAACCATGTTGTCCAGGGTTATGTAGGTGCTGTGATTCCATTTGTTTTGTGTTCTTACTTTCTATTACTCTTTCAAAGATTTTTATGATGTGTGATATTAGTGCTATCGGCCTATAGTTCTGCCTTTATATAATAAGGGACGTTTGATAATGGTTTCTTTACGCTTGATGCGTCTGTTTAAGTAGGTGCGTAGGAGCTAGGTGAGTTATGGGGAGCATTATGCTGCAGAAGTTGGCCTCGGAGACTTCAATAAACCTAACACTTCTTGTCCTCGACAATGAGAATCCATTGTTCATGATATAATTCAAGAAGGTTATTGTTTTGTCATTCTATTGCCAGGTTTTCAGCATTTATTTGACTTTTAGCATCTTGATAACTTTGTCCTTTTATCCCTCCAGAGTACACTTGCCTTAGCAACAATTGCTCTTCAGATACCTGTTTCTCCATGCGAGAAAAAGGATACATTTACCCCATGACCCAACCAACCCAAACTTTGTACTTTTTACTGAGATATAAGAAACAAACCAAAATATATAATAGACTTCTAAAACTAAAGATGTATAAATTCAAATGTCAAATTAATTGAAAACATAAAATATGTAAAAACTAACCTGTAGCTGCAGCAGCTTCGCTGCCCTTCTCGTTGACCTCCACGAAGGCTTTGTGCAACACATGAGTAACATACAGGTCGTTGACGCCTGTGATCCCTATTAAGTTGCAGTTGTCTCGAGAAAACAAGTCCCTAATTCCCATCTGGAGAAAAACAGATTTTATCAATGTAACTTTGAATGCTGAACATAATTCTATAAATGCATTTAATGTATAAATTTTTTCACAACTTTATAAGACAGCCTTTTATATTAAACTAACTGTACCCAGCAACAGCCACCTTCCCCTGTCCCTCTGTCCACCCCACCATTCCCCCCTCTCCCCCGTCCCCTCGTCCTTCTAACCATTCCCCAATTCCCCATCCCCTTGTCCTCCCCACCATTTCCCCTCCTGCTTTCCCTCGTCCTCCCCACCATCCCCAACTCCCCTGTCCCCACCATTCCCCACTCCCCCATCCCCTAGTCTTCCCCCACCATCCCCCACTCCTGCCCCTCGTCCTCCCCACCCCTGTCCCCTCGTTCTCCCTACCATTACCTTCTCCCCACCATCCCCCACTCCCCTCGTCCTCCCCACCATTCCTCACTCCCCTGTCCATGTCTATCCCACCGTTCTCCACTCCCCCATCCTTTCGTCCTCCCCATGATTCCTCACCATTCCTCACTCCCTCGTCAAATGTGTTCCCAAATGATCTGATGTTCCCATCACTGAAAAATAAGAACAGTTAAAAATACGAATTGAAAAAAATTAAAAAATAACAAAATAAACAATACTCACGAAATGAATGGTATGGTAAACAACACAGCTGAATTCCAACGCAATGTCACACAAAATAATTAAACTAAAATAAAATAAATCAAAATCTATGAAAATTCCATTTATCAATGCAATCGGAAACGTTGAAATGGAATGTACAAATCCACAAGGGCCGTGACGAGGATTCGAACCTGCGTCCGAGAGCATCCCAGACACTTCCTTAATTGACTGAGCTACAACATGGTAAAAGGAGTTTAAACCAGGAGTTTCAAAGGAGTTGAAAAAGGAGTGGATTTGTTCATTTAATGCATCACGCAATTGTGATTTCTGTGTGTAATGAAGGAAGGGCGAAGAGGGAGAACGGCCTATTGACATAGCTCGAATGCATGGGGGGAGTTGTGTAAAACCCTGGTTTGTGCCTCGGAGAGGCTGCAGGATCCAGTAAGTTCAGTAGAACTTCGGTTTCAACTCCTTTTACCATGTCGTAGCTCAATCGATTAAGGCAGCGTCTGGGATGCTCTCGGACGCAAGTTCGAATCCTCGTCACAGCCCTTTTGGATTTGTTCATTTGATGCATCACGCAATTGTGATTTCTGTGTGTAATGAAGGAAGGGCGAAGAGGGAGAACCACCTATTGACATAGCTCGAGTGCATAGGGGAAGTTGTGTAAAACCCTGGCTTGTGCCTCGGAGAGGCTGCAGGATCCAGTAAGTTCAGTAGAACTTCAGTAGATTAGCCAAGGACTGAGAGGATGTCCATGTAATATTTTATATTCCATTCTGGTAGAATTGTGGTAATTATTTCATTGCTGATCGTCCGTGGGACG
>NC_091182.1:35036663-35190438 GCF_040958095.1 Procambarus clarkii
TCATTTATCAATTCTGATTGAAATTACCTACTTAAAATTATCTGCTAGATTAAGGACCTGCCCGAAACGCTGTGCTGTACTAGTGGCTTTACAAGAATGTAAATACTGTACTATCCAATGTATTCTCACTAACCCAATGTACCTTCTTGTATATATATAAATAAAATAAATAAAATAAAATAAAATAAAAAACGAGGCTACTGTTCCCTGGGTCGCTGTGGAACATGTAGTCTGGTACCAAAAGATGTAGGCAGTGTGTGACAAGCTCGGTGTAGCAGGAGAGAAGAATGTACATGATTGTTGCGTCCTTGGGTTCCTGGTGGAGCATTTAGATCCGGGGCGGATGGGCTCGGGCACCAGGACAATAGGAGATAATATAGGCATGTAGTTAGGACAACGAGGCCAATCACTGCTAGAGCTGAATTGTACTGAAGGCGACGAAGTGTCGGAAACGCAAGCTGTAAGTCATGTACTTGTGCAAAGGGCTTGAGTCGGCCGAGTATCAAAATGCAGTGAACGTGTAGACGAATCTGATGACAGAGCAGCTGTCGTGGGCGTCCCTGTAGGACAAGCAGTGCCCTGGCAGCGACGGAGAGTCGGCAGGACAGGCTGTAGATCCAACATGATGTAATCACTGATGAGGCTGTCAGATGAGTGAGTAACGATCATGGAGCAGCAAACCGTAGTAGATGATGTTACGGTGCCCTCTCCTATTTCTTTCGTTTGCTGGCGTAAAGAGTCATATCAGCTCTCCCTACTGATTCTCTGAGGTTCAGGGAGTCTATTGACATGTGTGGCGACCAGACCGGCTGCCAGTTAAAGGAAGGAAGTTACATTATAAGTTGTAAATAAGGGGAAATTGGCGCCCTGATATAAAATGAAAGAGTATCCCCTAATGCAGATATGACCTTTTGGAAGGGACACTAGCCGATCGCGGATTGGCCGACTTAGGTCGCGGGCGACCAATCAGGGCCCGCCGTGACGTCACCGAGTGCCCCGGGCGGCGCCAACGTCAGAGTTGACCCGACCTTGGAAGCGACAGGACGCACCTCGGTCTGCTCTCAAGGATTAGAGGCTCTACACGCCTTTCTTAGTGGATTAGTGCTGGCTATTGCAGCCCATCTGCTGTATTGGAGACCCCGCGCTTCTGGGAAGCAAAAAGGAACCAAGTTTATTGAGCGAAAGAGTGCCAAACTTGGAAAATATTCGGCGACGACGCTGGGCAGCGACGCTGGACGTTGAGGGTCTGAAAAGGTGTGGCGGGCAAGCCTAGCTGTGACCGGGTCACATCCACTGAGGGTTTTGTAAGGACGACACCGTGCCTAGGACAAGGAGCAACGCCTTGTGGAAGGGGCGAGTGTGGGAAAATAGTGGTTAGCTCAGCGCCCATCGATGAACCAGGATTGGGGTAGCTGAACCTCAGGGATTGGAACGGCGACGACGCGAAGGGTCCACGACACCTGAGGACCTGTGGAACGTTCCTGGACCGTCAAGGATCGATGAGGAAGCGTGGGAACCTCACACCATCGAGGGACAGGCGTCGTGAGCCAGGAATGTAAGGTAGATCATTTTCCCTCCCATTACCCCTTGTGTGAGTAGGCTAGTTAGGCCACAGTAGTTACTTATGTATGTGGCAACGGGACATTAATACTTTAGTAGTAGAATAGGCTGCAAGGCAGCTTGTGTCTAGGACTGTCAGAGGGGACAGTGTGTATGGATGGCAGGACAGTGAAGAGGAGGCGCCGACGTGGTGAAGAGGCCTTCCTGTGAGAGAGTGTGGGACTCCTGTCTTTCTGCCCAGTTGAAGGAGTGTTGGAGGTCGTGGAAGAAGAGGCTGACGATCTCCAGACTTATTATCCTTATTTTCATATTCATGTATTACTTGTGATTGTATGTGTGATCATGTAATTTGCATCAGTAAATTCACACTTTTATCACTGTGTTTAAGTGTGCCTCCATTTATGATATTTCTTTATGAGCATACACGAAGGTTATCATAGTACCACCTAGGGAACAGTACATTCTCTATAGAAGTTCTTATTGCCTGGAGAGTGGTAAAGACAGCACAGACTTACGTAAAAGTGTACCCTTAGCCATCCGATCAGTATCAGTGCCTGGATGGTGGCAACTATTAACGTAGTGGCTAGAGAGAGGTAAAGACACACAGACCTTCCTGGGAGAGTACCCTGGGCCAACAGTCTAGTAGCAGATCTATGGGAGTAGCAATCTTCTGGCTACAAACAATATATAATACACCCACTGAACTGCATTGCTGGGGTGCAGATATAATAACCCAGCTGACGACCTTGTTAAGAAGAAGATAGAGAAGACAGGCGGGAAAGGCGTTCCTGCAACCTTTTTGTCTGGCAGGCAAGATTCAGGGAGGATATTGTTATAAGGCAAGCCTGAGTCTTCCTTCACTCCCCCCACGGGTCTAGGCCGGAACTGTTAACAGCAGTTTCCCCGTGTTTGACTGAAGGGCTTCCAGGGTGAATCAGTGGCACCCCTTTTGTGGTGGAAGCAAAGACCTGCGGAGGTGGGCATTGTTGGTCCTCTCCTGTGTGACCAAGGAGACTCTGGTGAATCCCGGGAGTCGGAGGGGCTGAGTATTCGGCCTTTTGAGCCCCTAGCAACTGAGTGCTAGCAGAGATCCGGCCCACCCCCCACATGACAATGAAAATGCAGAGATGGACGCGATGAAAATCATAGCTGTGGCGAGGGTGTTGGCAGTGTTCCATGACAGATGGCTGCAGTTCACAGCAAACAGCAGCAGTAGAGGTCCAGTGAGAGTCCATGTTGTAGTCCATCGTGGCTGGGTATCGTGGAAACTCTCTGGGGTCACCAGTGTAACGTACGATTATGTTACGTTGTTGGGTTAATTAGATACACAGTGTTTAGTGAGTTTCATATTTATTTAGTTGTCTTGGAAACAGCAGTGTCGTAGACGTTGAGACGAAGCCTGGAACAGAGCAGAGAGCTGAGTGAGGTCGGAGTCGTGGAGCTCTATGTGGGAGAGCGTGGCGGCTCGATTGAGAATTGTGAGTGTCTGAACTCGGGGAGCAAGAGCGTGGCGGCTCGATGCGGTCGTAGTCTGCTGTCTGCTCTGTGTCGAAGCTGTAGCGTTTTGGGTCGATTAGGACTGTACACGCCGAGTGCTACATTGTTGACTGTGGAAATTGAACTGTTTTCTATTCATCAAATCGTTGCTTATATGGTGATTACACCTCAGCTTCCTCCAACAAGGTGAGAAGAGTATTACCTGTAATTGGGGAAAGGATTGTAGCTTCTGTAATTAGTTATGCTATTAAGATAATGAGATAATGGAGCGAGTATAAGATTAACTCGCTACACGACTCACCCTGCCAGGGAATGGAAGAAAAGCATTACATAAAAAACGAGGCTACTGTTCCCTGGGTCGCTGTGGAACATGTAGTCTGGTACCAAAAGATGTAGGCAGTGTGTGGACAAGCTCGGTGTAGCAGGAGAGAAGAATGTGCATGATTGTTGCGTCCTTGGGTCGCTGGTGGAGCATTTAGATCCGGGGCGGATGGGCTCGGGCACCAGGACAATAGGAGATAATATAGGCATGTAGTTAGGACAACGAGGTAATCACTGCTAGAGCTGAATTGTCCTGAAGGCGACGAAGTGTCGGAAACGCAAGCTGTAAGTCATGTACTTGTGCAAAGGGCTTGAGTCGGCCGAGTATCAAAATGCAGTGAACGTGTAGACGAATCTGATGACAGAGCAGCTGTCGTGGGCGTCCCTGTAGGACAAGCAGTGCCCTGGCAGCGACGGAGAGTCGGCAGGACAGGCTGTAGATCCAACATGATGTAATCACTGATGAGGCTGTCAGATGAGTGAGTAACGATCGTGGAGCAGCAAACCGTAGTAGATGAAAATGCAGAGATGGACGCGATGAAAATCATAGCTGTAGTGAGGGTGTTGGCAGTGTTCCATGACAGATGGCTGCAGTTCACAGCAAACAGCAGCAGTAGAGGTCCAGTGAGAGTCCATGTTGTAGTCCATCGTGGCTGGGTATCGTCGAAACTCTCTAGGGTCACCAGTGTAACGTACGATTATGTTACGTTGTTGGGTTGATTAGATACACAGTGTGTAGTGAGTTTCATATTTATTTAGTAGTCTTGGAAACAGCAGTGTCGTAGACGTTGAGACGAAGCCTGGAACAGAGCAGAGAGCTGAGTGAGGTCGGAGTCGTGGAGCTCTATGTGGGAGAGCGTGGCGGCTCGATGCGGTCGTAGTCTGCTGTCTGCTCTGTGTCGAAGCTGTAGCGTTTTGGGTCGATTAGGACTGTACACGCCGAGTGCTACATTGTTGACTGTGGAAATTGAACTGTCTTCTATTCATCAAATCGTTGCTTATATGGTGATTACACCTCAGCTTCCTCCAACAAGGTGAGAAGAGTATTACCTGTAATTGGGGAAAGGATTGTAGCTTCTGTAATTAGTTATGCTATTAAGATAATGAGATAATGGAGCGAGGATAAGATTAACTCGCTACAAGCCTCATGAGAGAAGCAAAGCTCTTCTTGTTACTAAACCACCTCTTGAGTCAAGGGAGTTAAGCTTTAGGCTGCACAATGAAACTGCTATAAACAATTTTATAACTGCTGCTGCTAATGTCAACTGGGAGTCCGAATTAGGTAACATAGGGGACATCAACCTAGCAGTGCAATCTTTTCTTCAAACAACTCTTAGCCTTTATAACACCCACTGTCCTATGCTTACAAAACAAGTCACAAACAAAAGGCTTAACAATCCTTGGCTTACAAAGGGAATACTTAATTCCATTAACAAAAAACACGACTTTGAGAAGAAGTATAGGTTAGAAACCGTCTCCAAAGAATTCTCAAAGAATTACTCGTTATTGCTATCTAAAATAATTAGACGAGCCAAAACTAAATACTATGAAGATAAATTTACCCAAATAAAGAGAAACATTAAAAAAACTTGGAGCACAATTTCACAAATATTGGGATCAAAGAAGATTTTACATAACAAACCAACACTCCTGTCCAATAACGTTGGTCAGCTTTCAGCCTCTGATTCTGCTATTGAGTTCAATAGGTTCTTCTCTTCCATTGGGTCATCCCGTGCAAATGATATTCCATCTTCCAGTACTGATGTTAAGGACTATCTTACAGGTAACTATCCACAGTCTCTGTACCTGAAGCCTACTAATTCCACTGATGTCAATGAGATAATCCTTTCCCTTAAAACCAAGTCTAGTGCCCTCGAGGAGATACCAACTTTAATTTACAAAAAAGCCTCCAGATCTTTAGCCCCTGCTATTGCATTGCTCTTCAACAAGTCACTTGAACTCCAAACCTTTCCAGACATTCTAAAAAAAGCAAGAGTTACCCCTGTCCACAAATGTGGTGATGTACTAGCTCTATCTATTAATCCAACAAACTTTGTAAAATCTCTTATATGTATGTACCTTACCTAAATAAACATTTATTTATTTATTTATTTATTTATTATATTTATAATTATGGAACTCAAACCTTTCCCAACTACCACATACTATTCCTGTCAACCTTTTGTTAACAGTGAGGTGTTGCCCGAGCATAAAAGCAGCAGAGTGGCGAATAATAACTATCCCCAGTCCGGCAGTGGTCCAATCTGACACCACTCACCACATGGAGCAGTGCGTGGGTCACAATGCGACCCAAACGTCTTAAGGTCAGAGCTACTCCACTTGACGGTCATGCTATCGGGAGAAGCAATATTTTAAAGATCCTGAAGGACGTTACTGGCCTCGAACCCGCTGACATTAGTCAGGAAGGTGAAGATATCGTGCTCTTCTTTTCATGTGAAGAGAAGCTAGAAAAACTCCTGACTAACGATGCCATTTTTTGTAAAGAGCACCACCTATCCTCACTTCCCACGTCAGTTCCTGGCCGGAAGAACTGTTTTTATCAGCAGGACCAGCCAGTGGATCGCTGAGCGACCTCAACATCATATCAATGGCAATATCAAGGACGAAAATCCAATCCAGAACCTGGCTGTATTCAAACTAGAGTTCTGCAACACCGACAAAACATCAATGAAGATTACGTTTGTAACGTACTGTAGCGAGCAGATTATCCTAATAATATACTCGTTCCAAATGCATTGTTAATATTCCTGTTAACATTTGGAGATGAATGAGGTGAGGCGTTGCCCGGGCAACTCGGTGAGGTGTTGCCCGAGCATATAAGCAGCAGAATAGCAAACATTAACTAGTCTACTGTAACGGTTCTATTGTCACGTAAAGTATGGTGACAATAAACACAGACACTCAGAGACTACATATATATTTGTTCGAATATACAGAAGTACTGTTACAACCCTGGGTTCCTCAGTGGAAACCAGAGGTCAAAATTGAGCTATTAAACTTTCTTATAGTATAGTTGAGTGCATCACGAGCTGCAATTGTTTGCATCTTCCCTGCCAGACGTAAGACTATTCTTGTTTCTCAAAGAGCATTTAAAGACTGAGCTTGGGGTTGATTATTAAATAATAAAACAGGCACCAACTATGTTTACTAATACTTTCTAATCATTTGTAAAGTAAACCTGAGTAAACTTGGTATAGGGCTGTGGTACGATTAGTTGAGCAGTCTGCCGGCAGCGAGCTAGCTGGGGGGGAAGGCGACTGAGAGACTCCTTCTTCTCTGAGCTGGCGTTGTGTGGACAGTATCCTCCTACCCTTCCTCTTCGTTTCTTATTTCTGTGTCTCGTTTCCAGCTAAGTATACTGTGTACATTCTTCATTGTCTGGCATACACGTGTTCTATGTGCAGAGTATTATACTTTGTGTAGTAGGTGTCTTACTGTGTATATTACTAGTTATTCTAAGGGGGGTCCCAGTGGAACCATGTGGTCTCCCTACCCTAAGCTGACTCTAGCTTCAAGTGTTTCCCTAGTAGAACTTTACCCTAGCTTGTGTTCAGTGTAAAACCTTGTATCCTGCTTAAGTAGACCAAGGCTTTTAACGTAAGATAGTGTGGTAAAGTTATTATTGTTTTTGTTATTGGTGTGAATGTATATGGGGGGGTTGTTAAGGGGTTAATAAATAAGTAAGTGAAGTAAGGGAGTATCAGTTCTTCCTGTGTAGGAGATCGTAGATCAACCTCTAGACTGACCTTGTGTGTAGCCAAGTATTCAGCACTGCTTATAGTTTTATTTGGGGGCCGGGCCTTTGAGGTCTCCCATATTGATAACTCTTAATGCTTACTATTGCCCCTACATCCAGATAATACTAGGCCCCATAGTACAGACACTCCCTTATTTAACAAGTACACAGGTGATACTTTGGTGTGAGTTGAGCGCACTGAGCGTCAGTACAGTATCTCGCAAGTGTCTGCTCTAGACCAAACTTGAAAGTAGACTAGTTAATGTTTGATTGATGAAGATGAAGCCACCCAAAAGGTGGCACGGGCATGAGTAGCTCGTAAGAGGTGGCCCTATTGAGCCATTACCAGTATCAATAGATGATACTGGAGATCTGTGGAGGTGCCACTGCACCCTGCGTGACGGGAGATGTCTCCCGTCAAGTGTGCAGTTAATATTTACTATTCTGCTTGCTTAGAAACTGCACTTGCGGCCTTTCTCGTGCCCCATTGTTGATGTGTGACAATAACCATTGGATTTTTCAAAACTGTCTCATTTAGATTGCTAAAACTTGCTTTAGCTAAATGAATTGTGTAGGTTCTGACTCTGAGGCCCATTATGCATCGCTGCAGCCCTTTCTGCTATTGCCCACAAGATGGGAATAGGGGCTGCATTAATAAATTAATTAAAACTAACATTCAATTATATATTCTCAAACTTATGCAGAAAAAAACTTTACAATTTACAATTTAGCACGCACTCTCAAAAAGGTTGCCCACCCCTGACCTAGCCTATAATCCCCCCCCCCCCCCCCGAAATTCTGGCAAATTATGGATATTAAAGAATTAAAGTAGGAATATATTTTCACATTAGCTTAATATTACCCAAATTTGTCCCAATTGGTGGAGGGGGGGGGGGGGTACAGGCTAGGTTAATGAAAATTTGATTATTTAATGATACAGATATGGCGAATCTTATCATGTTTCCTAAGAACATGTGTACAAATGGAGTTCAAATCCATTTATATGAGGTTGGTTGTGTTTGAACTGATGTAGAAAAAAATGGCCATTAAACCCATAGTTAATAGAGGTTAGGTTGGGATGGGTTGGCTGTGTCCCAAGAATAAGATACCATATATGGAACCAAGATCTTGGTATCAGAGGTATAGGCAAGGGAGGTTGGGTTGATGCAAAAACATCACTTTCCCCCCAAAAAGAAGGTGCAACAATTAACGTCAGGTCAAGGCAGGTTAGCTTCAGGGTTGTTGAGTCCATAACCAACATTTACAGGAATATTCGGCAAAGATCCACGCAGGTTAGGGTACAGGGTAGTTGGGGGAATATCCAAACAAACACTTTTCTAAGAATATAAAATACAATATTTAACAAAGATCCATAACTAACAAATAAAAAAACTGCCGAGAATATTGGACTGCATATTGAAAATGCGCCTTAAATTTGCAGTGTATGGAATAGGCGAAACTTTGGGAAAAAATTCGGCATTGGCCTTGCTATAATACGTAAAATCGGGTAAATTTGATAGAAAATGTCTTAAATTTGGATAAATTGGGGCAAATTAGGTATAAATTGTCTTAAATTGCTGATACATTTGGTTAAATTTGGTCTTAGCCATATTAGGGTTGGGTCTGGTTTTAGGTAGGATTGATGTATATAAACGCATCTGTATATTGGAAATAGGCTCGTCGGACCCTGCACTATCACTACGAAATGGTCTATGGGAATGGAGTAAGACATCTACCATTGGATATTGGATACTGGAAATACACATAAAAGTTATATGGAATGGGTGAAACTTGGACAAACTGGGGCTTTAGCTGTGCTATGATAAGGTGAACTATGGTAAAATTTGGTGGAAATTGGATAAAATTGTGGCAAATTAGGTGGAAGTTATCTTAAATTGGGAAAAATTTGGTTAAATTTGGCCTTAGCCATATTGGGTTAGGTCTGCTTTTGGTAGGATTGATGATATATAAACACATCTGGTACATGGAAATGGCTGGATGAACACTGCACTATTACTATGAAATGGTCTTTTGGAATAGGCTATGACATTGGGGGCAACCGGATATTGAAGATGCACATTAAATTTAATTGGGATAGGTGAAACTTGGTCAAATTGGGGCTTTGGTTGTGCTATGAAATGGTAAACTCGGGTAAATTTAGCAGGAATTGGATTAAATTAGAATAAATTGGATCAAATTAGGTGGAAATTGGATTAAATTGGGATAAATTTGGCCTTAGCTGTGTGTTAGGTTAGGTCTGGTTTCGTAGGATTGAAGATATATAAACACATCTGCAATCCCTGCAATACCTCAAATCCTACCTTACTGACAGGCTCCATATGTTTCTGTGAATAATACAATTTCTCCCACCCTACCCATCAACATTGGTGTTCCTCAGGGCAGCATACTTGGCCCTCTCCTCTTTCTCATCTACATTAATGACCTTCCAAATGCCTCCCAACACCTCAAACCAATTCTATTTGCTGACGACACAACCTTCATTTACTCCAGTCCTGACCCCCTTGCCTCTAAATGCCACAGTAAATACTGAGCTAAATAAAGTCCATCTTTGGCTAACTGCCAACAAACTCACCCTTAACATTGACAAAACTTTCTATATTCTGTTTGGCAATAAATCCTCTAATCAAATAAATCTCAAAATAAACAATACCCAAATTTGTAACAAATGGCAAATTCCTTGGCATTCTCATTGACCACAAGCTGAATTTCCAGGGACACATTCTAAATATACCAAAAAAAGTTTCAAAAACTGTGGGCATTCTTTCTAAGATCAGATATTATGTACCACGCCCTGCCCTGGTGACTCTCTATTATTCCCTTATCTATCCATATCTCAACTATGGTATTTGTGCTTGGGGCTCTACTACCCAAAATCACTTACGTCCTCTAATTACTCAACACAAAGCTGCTATTAGGACAATATCCAACTCTGGCCCCAGACATCACTAGGTACCCCTACTCAAATCTCATGAATATATTAGACATTAAGTCACTGCACATTCTCTCATGTGTATTATACATATATAAAACGCTAAACTATAATGCCAATCCTGATATCAAAAGCTTCATAGAAGGTTGTAACAGAACCCATGAGCACTACACCAGAAATAAATACAGTTTTGATATTCCTAGAGTACGACTTAATCAAACTAGAAATGCTCTACAAATCAAGGGTCCCAGAATGTGGAATGACCTTCCCAACCATGTTAAAGACTGTACCTCTCTCAACCAGTTTAAGATAAAAACGAAGCTATACCTAATAAATTCCCTGTAACCTACCTTACCCTTCTATTGTCAACCAATGTCTGTTTTTTTTAAAGAGCGCTGTTTGTCGACATAATTGTATTTGTGCTGCTTTTTCAGCTATGTTCTCATTCTACTCTTTATGCTCAATTAGTATTAAGCTTGTCATTTAAGTTTTTCATGCCCGAAACGCTTTGCGTAATAGTGGCTTTAGGCATTGTATGTACTAGCTCTACCTATAAGTCAACCAATCTTTGTAAAAATTTCTTGTATGTATGTACCTTACCTAAATAAACATTTTATTTTATTTTATTTTTTTATCTGGATATTTGGAAATAGCTGGATGGACACTGCACTATTACTATGAAATGGTCTTAGGGAATAGGGCGCGACATAGGGCACCTGGATATTAGATATTGAAAATGCACATTAAATTTATATGGGATAGGTGAAACTTGGTCAAATTAGGCTTTGGTTGTGCTATGAAACGGACAAACTCGGGTAAATTTAGTGGAAATTGGATTAAATTAGGATAAATTGGGGCAAAAATTAGGTGGAAATTGGATTAAATTGGGATATATTGCCATAAATTAGGTGGAAACTGTCGTAAATTGGGATACATATGGCTAAATTTGGCCATGGCTGCATTAGGATAGGACTGGTTTCCTAGAAGTGATGATATATAAACACATCTGGATATTTGGAAATAGCTGGAAGGCCAATGCGCTATTACTATGAAATAGTCTTGGGAATAAGCCGTGACATGGGGCAACTGGATATTGGATATTGAAAATGCACATTAAATTTGTATGGGATAGGTTAAACTTGGGTGAAATGGGCTTTGGCTGTGATATGATTTGGCATATTTTTCCCAATATTTAATGGGAAATTGTCATTAATTGGGGATGAAATTAGGTAGATGGCCACAACACTAACACTATGAAATGGTCTTGGGAATGGGGAATGTGTGGTGGCTGGATACTAGGCATTGGAAATGAACGTTATTTTTAGATGAGATCGAGAAAACTCAGGTGAATTGGGCTTTGGCTCGAACAAATCAGGCCTATTCCTGGGGTAGGGTGGGGGTTGGGTTGTGGGGGGGAGGGACAGTGAAATTTAGCTTTGTTCTTATATGATTAGTTACATTTAAATTAAGTTTTAGTTTTTTTTTATATAATTGGAGATAACTTTTAGTGGACTTGTCTTTAAACTGGAGTAAATTTTATTAAATTTAGCTTGGGCTGTTTTTTTTTTTTTAAGCTTTGGGAAATTGGGCTTTTGGTTGTGCCATACACAATAAAATTTAGGTAAAAGTGGTAGAAATTGTCTTTAATTTGATTAAATTAGCTGGAGGGGTGCAGCACTAACTCTTAGGAAATGGTCTTGGGGATGTTGTATAATATGCGTTGGCTGTATATTAGGTACCGGAAATGCATTTTAAATTTAGATGGGATAGGGAAAGTTCAGGGGGTATATTGGGCTTTGGTTGTGCTATGACACGGCGAACCCCCTGAATATAATATATATTTTAGCTGAAAATAAAAGGGATCTCCCGCATGTAGCGGGAAAAAGGGTTCGAGAGCCGCATAATTGGTTTGGAAACTGAACCCTACATATTGTTTAGCTATGCAAGTGACAATCTCTTGAAAGCTCGTTATGCGATTGTCACTGCTACATACACACACACACATATATATGCACCCTAAGTGATTCAACAAGAGGCTTGCAAGGGTCTCTATGCAAAGCATTTTTACATCTATGGCAAGTCCGCAGTTGCAGGTCTCACTCCACAACCGCCTAACCGGAGAGTCATGTGCATCCTTCACCTACAGTAAGCAAATAATTTGGTTACGTTGCTAAGATTCCTGACAGCGCATCATTATGAATGACGTACATGCGTATTTCTTGGACTCCATTGATGGGGTTATCTCTGAACTCTGCGAATTTCTTTTTCGTATTCCATTATATAATGACGCAAAGTATGTGAATAGTTAAACTTGCTTAATGAATTTGTGTTAGCTTGCTAATGTAATTGTATGGGGTTTGCATAAGTTTGTTGAGAATATAATTGAATGCTAGTATAGTTCATTTATTATGAATCCCATACCCATCTTGTGGGGCGGATAGTGGGAAGGGTTATCACGGCGGGAAATGGACTCTGGCAATGAACCCAACAATTCATTTTGGCTTAAGCAAGAAAACAAACAAAAAATGGGTAAACGAAATTGCCAAAATTAATTTGTGTAAGTTTGCAAATGTGATTGTAAAGTTTTTTTTTGCATAAGTTTGAGAATATATAATTGAATGTTAGTTTTAATTAATTTATTAATGCAGCCCCTATTCTCATCTTGCGGGCAATAGCAGAAAGGGCTGCAGCGATGCATAATGGGCCTCAGAGTCAGAACCTACACAATTCATTTAGCTAAAGCAAGTTTTCACAATCTTAATGAGCTAGTTTTGAAAAATTCAATGGTCATTGTCACACATCAACAATGGGGCACGAGAAAGACCACAAGTGCAGTTTCTAAATTAAAACCAAGACTGGGATATGTGGCGAGCTAGTGTTATAATTTATCTGTTTTTCCTGCGCACCGCCGCCCATCCAGTGGAGGGCTAAGCTGAGCAGTAGTAACATCTAGAAGTCTGCTGCTTTTATTGGTTGATCCATAGATGTGTACTGGCTCCTCTTGCATCATCGCATTAGTAGCAGTTAATAAATTAAACAACTAGCATATGTAAAGAGCTAGTCTAACAATTTATATGTTGTTATTTTTTATTTTTATCAGCCCCACTGCCCCTCTATCCAGCGGACTGCGGCTGGATGGATTACAATTGAGCCAAAAACAGTTGGTCAGGGTGAGATACGGCTTTATTTAGAGGCTGATCTAACAATTTATGTTTTTATTTTTATCAGGCCCACTGCCCTTCTATCCAGCAGACTGGGGCTGGATGGAGTTACAATTGAGGCAAAAAAAGTTGGTCAGGGCGAGATACGGCCTCATTTAGAGAAATTTACTATAGCCAAAAAGCTTGAACATCGGGAACTGAACGCAGGCCTGCATGAGAGTCGTTCTTGGCACTCAAATGTTTAGAGATTAAAATCTCTATAATTAGAGGGGGCAACTAAAATACCGCATCATTTAGTGAAATTTGCAATGTCCAATAGTTTGGAAGTTGGGGAACTGAACCAGGACCCGCACGAAGGTTGTTCAACATTCCGCTGGAATATGGACAAAAATAGAATCTCTCTCTCTCTTTCTGAGATAAAGAACCTTTTGAGACCTAGCACTCAAAGGTTAAAAAAAGATTAACACCTTTATAATTAGAGAGACAGCTAAGATACTGCATCATTTAGTGAAATTTGTAATGTCCATTAGCTCGGACGTTGGGGAACTGAACCAGGGCCTGCACGAAGGTTGCTCTGCTCCTGTGCAAATTAGGAAACATGTGGGAGAAAGAGAGGAAGCAAGATTTACTCCCTTGGAAAACCTTTAAAAAATTTGTGGCCAGAGTTTTGAAAATATTGGCAACTTTTTTATACAGAATGAAACTCTTAAACAATAATATATATCCTGAAGAATAAACCTTCCTCCTATGAGATATATATTTATAGTTAGTTTAAAATGTTTGTACGTATTGTAATGATGATGCCTTCCAAACATTGCTCATTAAAATAATTTTTTGTTTATGAAATTGCGTAAGTATTTATGCAATATTTATTATAAAACAATCATAATACGCAGTGGCATATAATTTTTATAGAGAGGCTTTATAAGGTAAATATAATAGCAATGCGAAACTCTTTCTATCTGAAGTATTATTTTAAATAAATACAGTTGGGCGAAAACATGTCTATTGCCGCGTGAGTGACTGGGGTGGGCTCTTGCAAGGCTTTGGGATTTGTTGGAGGGCAGGAATGTGCAGAGTTCTGAGGGGGGGGGGGGCCATGAGATGGGGATTTTAGATTGACTTAAAACTTAATGCTAGTTATTTAGTCAAGAATGGAATGGAATGGAACTGTCAGGAGAAAGCGCCAAGCCATTACGACCATGCAGCACTGGGAAGGAGTCAGGATAAGGATTTGGGAATAGGATGGTAGGAAGGAATGGTGGCCCAACCACTTGGATGGTCGGGGGATTGAACGCCGACTTGCATGAAGTAAGGCTGTCGCTCTACCGTCCAGCCCAAGTGGTTGGACTATTTATTCAAGAGTTTTTTTTTTATATATATTGAAGCAGATATTTTTCTCCCTAATTCTATGTATGACTAATGACCCAGTGCAGGTTTGGAAGGCTTTGGCAATTAAAGCACCGTAAGACTGTGAGTGTTCAAGTCTAGGGGGGACTAAGCATTTTTTTGTGTGAATGTGCAAAGCCCGTGTTTATTTGTGTAAGTTAAAAATTGAGTTTTTGTTTGTGTATAAGAGTTTAGCAATGTGTTTAAGTAAGATTGTGCAACTGTTTTAAGTTTAGGGGGGACTAAGTATTTTGCGCGAATGTGAAAGCCCTGGGTTTATTTGTGTAAGTTGAACCAAAAAAAATGAGTTTGTGTTTGCGAGCGAGTTTGTTTAAGCATGTGCTATCATTAAAAACTTCCAAAGTAATGACAGTAAGGCCAAAATGAATTCATCTTTTCACTTTTTGAAAGATGGAGGTCTAACATTTTCTAAAACCCTTTGCGCTTGATATACCACCACTGACATAAAAAAGGTAACTGATGGATTCGACTTTCAAATTTTTAGGCATGATAGCAAAAAGTATTGCATAGCAACAGAAGTCGCGTTACGTGAGTTATTGGGGCCCCCCCACTAACAATTGCTGTGAGCTATTATAGCAGTTAATAAAATGCAGTTTAATACAGAACATGAACAGATCCCTAATTTATATTAAATTACTAAAAACTCTAAACTATTTTCCTTTATAGTATATTTACAAGTATTGAAAAGTGCAGTATGGGACGTCAAACCCAACACAATATGACTGAGGCCCCACTATTTAGCATTTTTTTGTATTCTATAAAATATGGCAGCTAATGTCAATATTTTTCATGTTTATTACAAAAGATAGACATACATTTGATGCTATTTTTCATATTAAAATCTAATTTGAGACCCGACAAATATATCTATAAACAGGTTAGAACCATGCAAATGCAAGCATGCCTTAATCACCAGTACTCGACTGAATTTCACAGAAAACGGAATCTTTACTTAACTACAGAAAACGGAGCAGAGCCGAGGGGGGATGACTGGAATAAACAGTTTCCAACATGACTCTTCTCGCACATAAACATGTCTTTCTTGACCTCATTTCAAATTATATAGAGTACTGAAAGCTCATTTTCCATAGCAAATATACTAAGGAACTCATTTTACGACTAGAACGCAAACTAGGACCCCCTCATTCAGATTAAAAACAGGAGAATTATTGACTGAACATTTACCCACCATCAAGCACACAGGACTCTTTAAAGCTATCTTAACTTCTTTAAAACCCTAATATGACCCCTCTTACATGCAGATCCTGTTCTATGATTCGCCCCTTCATGTCAATGTACCCCACAGTATCATGCAAATTCAAGATAAGGCTACACCTAAATATCCAACTTGGTCTTTGTAAGGAATCTTGACCCCCTTTGTATGCTTGACCCCACTGGGGTAATCATAGGTAGGGGGTCCCTATTGCTGACGTCATGTCACGTGACACCCCCGCGACAAATAAGGAAAATTTCACCTGATTGGCCCATGACCCGGGACGGAAAGAGAATTTTTCTACTCGGCTCCTGATTGGTTATAAAATCGCGCCCGGTTCTCTCCGCTCACCTCTGACCATTACAGAAAATGGAGCTGTGCATAGGGCTCCCTATACTATTCAGTCATAGCATCATTAAAGTACTCCAAAAACTTCTATATTTGCTTTCAACTGTGTTTTTTTTGTTTTAATCTATTGAACATTCACTCTCTGATCCATTCATAAGTAGGGCCCCCCCAAATTGATACTGTGGTACTCTGGTTACACCCCGGGCCAAATCGCAAATTTTTGCTCATGCTATTAAATACTCCAAAAACGTTTATATGCCTTTCACCAGTGTATTTTTTGGCTTTCATCTATTGAACATTCATCCTCTGTACCTTTCATCAGTAGGGACCCCCTTCTTGATGCCTTAGACTCATCTTAAAGGCACGCGACAAAAAGTGAAAAAACAAGTTAGAATAGGGCAGGAGTTGCTCAGGTACACCCTGGGTGGTGGGCCCTGGGGACCCCTGGGGGGGAACGGACCACCACCCCACCCTGCCAGCAAGCCAGGTGCGCGCCGACAGTGCCCTAACCTAACCGCTTAAAATCAGTTGTTGGTCGAATCCGCCCGCCGGGGTCGAGTCGGCATGGAAGTGCCCAACTGTTTCTGAAAAATTTATTCTCCATGTGTCTCCTTTTACACGACTCACCAAACCTACCCGAGTCACTCAAACATCAGCGACTATCTTGGACCACATATGAACAAACATAACAGCTCCCCTTGTATCTGGTATAATCTACGACTGAACAACTGACCACTATCCTACCTTTCTCATAGCGAACATGGACATAACACCACCAAAAAGCAAGAAACTTTTATTTAGGTTACATAGTGAATCAGCTTTAGGCAATCTTACAGATGCACTTCACAATATTAATTGGGATTCTGAATTCAATAATACCCAGGATATAAATTCATTAGCTAACCTCTTCCTCTCCAAAACTCTAAGCCTCTACAACCTTCATTGTCCCCTTCTTACCAAGCAAGTAACTGACAAAAGATTAAACAATCCATGGTTCACAAGTGGCATTCTCAACTCAATCAACAAGAAACATGAATATGAAAAGAAACTTAGGATTGGCCTAGTTTCAAAGGAAGTAGCTAAAAGGTACTTATCAATGCTTACCAGTATCATAAGAAAGGCAAAACTTGCATATTATGTGAATAGATTCAACGAAGCAAAATGCAACATGAAAAGCACTTGGAAAACAATCTCTAGTATCCTAGGAACTAAACCACACTCACATAACCAAATAAAACTCTATAAGGATGGGGATATACCGCCAACTGATTTCGAAATGGCAAATGAATTTAATAGTTTCTTTTCATCGGTTGGTGCTAATCTTGCCAGTAAAATCCCACAGACCCAGACACACATTAACACATATCTCTCAGGCAGCTATCCAAACTCTCTTTTCCTTTCACCAATCAGCCTGGCAGATGTTGTATCCATCATACACACTCTAAAAATCAAGGCAGGGAACACCAGTGAAATTCCGTCCATTGTATACAAGAGCGCCTCCCATGCCCTTGCCCCACTGTTCAACAAATCTAGTGTGTCACACCTTCCCTGATATCCTCAAAAAAGCAAGAGTAACGCCAGTCCATAAAGGAGGCAATCCGGCGGACATAAACAATTATAGACCAATATCAAATCTACCCATACCTTTACCTTGAGCTGTCAGGCCCTCTTTACCTTGAGGTCTTTCCGGGGCTTAGCGTCCCCGCGGCCCGGTCGTCGACCAGGCGTCCTGGTTGCTGGACTGATCAACCAGGCTGTTGGACGCGGCTGCTCGCAGCCTGATGTATGAGTCACAGCCTAGTTGATCAGGTATCCTTTGGAGGTGCTTATCCAGTTCTCTCTTGAACACTGTGAGGGGTCGGCCAGTTATGCCTCTTATGTGTAGCGGAAGCGTGTTGAACAGTCTCGGGCCTCTGATGTTGATAGAGTTCTCTCTCAGAGTACCTGTTGCACCTTCCCCTTCAACGGGGGTATTCTGCACATCCTGCCATGTCTTCTGGTCTCATGTGATGTTATTTCTGTGTGCAGGTTTGGGACCAGCCCCTCTAACATTTTCCACGTGTAAATAATTATATATCTCTCCCGCCTGCGCTCAAGGGAGTACAGATTTAGGCTCTTTAGTCGGTCCCAATAGTTTAGGTGTTTTACTGAGTGAATTCTAGCAGTATAGGATCTCTGCACGCTCTCCAGGTCGGCAATTTCTCCAGCTTTGAAAGGGGCTGCCATTGTGCAGCAGTACTCCACTCTAGAGAGCACAAGCGTTTTGAAAAGTGTCATCATCGGTATAGCATCTCTAGTGTGAAAAGTTCTTGTTATCCAACCTGTCATTTTTCTTGCAGTTGTGACGGCTACTTTATTGTGTTCTTTAAAGGTAAGGTCTTCCGACATGAGTACATCCAGATCCTTTACATTGCCTTTTCGTTCTATGTCATGATTTGCCTGAGAAAGTGCGTAGTTTCCGTTTTTATATTTTCATTTTTTCCATAGCGCATGAGCTGGAACTTATCTTCGTTAAACACCATATTATTTTCTGTAGCCCATAGAAAGACCTGATCTACATCTGGCTAGAGGTTTGCCGTGTCCTCTATGTTGCCTATTCTCATGAAGATCCTAGTGTCATCTGCAAAGGATGATACAGTGCTATAGGTTGTGTTCTTGTCTATGTCCGATATGAGGATGAGAAAAAGTACTGGAGCAAGCACAGTACCCTGGGAGACTGAGCTCTTCAGGGTTGATGGACTGGATTTTATTTTGTTGACTATTACACATTGGGTTCTGTTGGTCAGGAAATTGTAGATCCATCTGCCTATTTTTCCGGTAATTACTTTTGAACGCATTTTATGTGCAATAACGCCATGATCACATTTATCAAAAGCTTTTGCGAAATCTGTGTAAATTACATCAGCGTTTTGTTTGTCTTCCATAGCATCTAATGCCATATCATAGTGGTCCAGCAAGAGCGCCCTGTTCTGAAACCGTGTTGTCGGGGTTATGGAGATGCTGTGATTCCATGTATTTTGTGATCTTACTTCTTAGCACTCTCTCAAATATTTTTATAATGTGCGATGTTAGTGCTATCGGTCTGTAATTTTTTGCCTCTGCCTTATTTCCTCCTTTATGAAGTGGTGCTATCTCTGCTGTTTTTAGTATATCAGGAATAACGCCAGTATCTAGGCTTTGTCTCCACAGAATGTGGAGGGCCTGCGATAGTGTATTTTTACTGTTCTTTTTGAATATGGAGTTCCAAGAATCCGGGCCTGGTGCAGAGTGCATAGGCATACTGTTTATGGCTTCTTCAAAATCTAGTGGGGATTGGGTGACGTCTGATATATAATTTGATGTTGGTATCATATCCATGAAAAATTCATTTGGGTTATCAATCTTTAGTGCGTTTAATGGCTCACTGAAAACAGAGTCGTACTGCTTCTTCAGTAGCTCGCTCATTTCTTTGTTGTCATCCGTGAAAGTTCCATCTCCCTTTCGCAGGGGCCCGATACTAGATGTGGTTTTTGATCTTGATTTTGCATAGGAGAAAAAATATTTCGGATTTCTCTCTATTTAACTGATGGCCTTTTGCTCTCTTTGCCTCTCCTGGGTTTTGTATGATTCTTGTAGCTTGAGTTTAATTGTTTCTATTTCTCTACCTAACCTTCTTCGCCTTTCTTGAGATAAGGTGCGACTCTCAAGTTGTTCCGCGATTCGTTTTCTTCGCCTATATAGGGAACGACGTTCCCGTTCCAATCTGCATCTCTTTCTCTTTTTTCTTAGGGGTATGCGATTTGAACATATTTCTAGTGCTACTGAGCTTATTTTTCCAGGCACTGGTTCAGGTTTGCATTTTCTAGCTGTTCTTCCCAGTTTATTTCTGTGAAGTCCTGGTTTATTTGCTCCCAGTTTATCTGTTTATTATTGAAGTTGAATTTGCTGAAATCTCCTCCACCGGAAATCTTGACTGGTTTTGAAGGTCTACTTCCCCATGGTTGTCATAACTTCAATTAAGTTGTGATCTGAGTAACAGGTATTTGTAATCATTATGTTCCTGATCATTATTAGTGAAAATGAGGTCCAGCGTGTTCTCCTTCCTAGTTGGTTCTACTATTTGCTGGTTTATGCAAACCTGTCGCACATCCGTAGCAGGTCATTTGCATGTGCCTGTTCATTTAGGCTACTTCCTGGTATTCTTCATTCAATCAAAAATATTTGAAAAAATTATTTACAAACAGCTCTATTCCTACCTCGTAAAATTCGACATACTCAGCCCCTGCCAGTTTGGCTTCCAGTCCCAAAAGAGCACCAACGATGCAATCATTAGTCTCCTTGCGTAATCTACTCAGCCCTTGACAAAAATGAGTTTCCGATTGGACTCTTCATTGACCTAAGAAAAGCCTTTGATACTGTTAATCACAACTACCTCTTACTTAAACTCCAGCATTATGGAATTCGAGGCCTTGCCCTTGACTACATCCGATCCTATCTTAGTGACAGGCACCAATATGTAACCATCAATGATACAATTTCTTCCACTCTACCAATTACCGGTGGAGTGCCACAGGGCAGTATCTTAGGACCTCTTCTATTTCTTATATATATATAAACGATCTGCCTAATGTCTCTAATATTCTTAAACCTATATTGTTTGCTGACGATGCTACTCTTATCTATTCAGACCTCAACCCACATACACTAAATAATGTTGTGAATAATGAATTAAAAAAAGTCCACTTATGGATGTCAACTAACAAACTAACATTAACCATAGAAAAGACTTACTACATCTTATTTGGAAGCAAATTATCAAATGCAATTCAGCTACAGATAAACAACATTAACATCAGTAATAAAAATGATGGCAAGTTTCTTTGCCTATTCCTAGACAAGAGACTCAACTTCAGCACCCACATTCAACACATAACTAAGAAAGTCTCTAAGACTGTTGGTATACTCTCTAAAATAAAATATTATGTTCCTAACTATGCTCTCCTCTCACTATATTATGCACTAATCTACCCCTATCTTAATTGTAGTATCTGTGCATGGGGGTCTACCTCTGCAAACCACCTTAAGCCCATCATCACCCAGCAAAAATCTGCTATCAGAATAATAACTAACTCTGCTTTCAGACAACACTCAGCTCCCTAGTTTAAATCCCTAAACTTGCTAAATATTAACTCCCTCCACACATTCTCTTGTGTCAACTACATTTACAAAACCCTGTTCTTAAATGCAAACCATGCACTGTAAATCTCATTGAACAGATGTAATAGGACCCATTAACACCACACCAGAAATAAATATCTCTTTGATATCCCCAGGGTCAAACTTAATCCTGTGTAAACACTATGCAAATTAAGGGACCTAGTCTATGGAACTCACTCCCTAGTGAATTGAAAAACAGTCAAACTTTTGCCTTATTTAAAAGCAAAACCAAAAAGTACCTAATTTTATCTTCTTAGTTTCCTACACTGAGCTTTAAATTTGCTCTGTACCTAGTGTTACCCAATCTCCAAATTTTTATGTATTTAACCCAAACAACCTTATCATTGTGTTCATTGCTGTCTTCTTTTATGTGCTAGCCATATGCTGTATTGTGCCTACTAATTTTTGTCAACTTCCATTCACGCTGTCATTGCAATCCGGTGGGGGGTCGGCCGAGCGGACAGCACGCTGGACTTGTGATCCTGTGGTCCTGGGTTCGATCCCAGGTGCCGGCGAGAAACATTGGGCAGAGTTTCTTTCACCCTATGCCCCTGTTACCTAGCAGTAAAATAGGTACCTGGGTGTTAGTATGCTGTCACAGGTTGCTTCCTGGGGGTGGAGGCCTGGTCGAGGACCGGGCCGCGGGGACACTAAAAAGCCCCGAAATCATCTCAAGATAAGATAACCAAGATAACCAATCAATCTGAGCTACCTATGTGCTTTAATATACTTATAATTTCCTCTCATCTTTTTTTTTTCTTGCCTTGTAACTGTTATCATTTTTTTTTATAAATTTTGCAAGTATTTACCTACTTAAAATTTTCTTACATTAAGGACCTGCCCGAAACGCTGCGTGTACTAGTGGCTTTACAAGATTGTAATTGCCATATTATTTATCCTCACAATCCCAATGTACCTTCTTGTATATGCATAAATAAATAAATAAGTAAGATAGTGTGGTAAAGTAATTACTGTTATTGTTATTTAATGTATATGGGGGGTTGTTAGGAGGGTTTAATAAATAAGTTAGTTTTTGAGGTGTATCCATTACTCCTGTTGTAGTGGCATAGATGATTGTATCCCAGACGACAGATCTGTTCTAAAACCTTAAAGCATAAACAGGAACCTATGTTCCTTGGGGGCCGGGCCTATTTTGTGCCACTAAATAAATAAATAAATAAATAAATGTTAATTTAGGTAAGGTACATACATACAAGAAATTTTTACAAAGATTGGTTGACTTATAGGAAGAGCTAGTACATACAATGCCTAAAGCCACTATTACGCAAAGCGTTTCGGGCATGAAAAACTTAAATGACAAGCTTAATACTAATTGAGCATAAAGAGTAGAATGAAAACAAGAAATGAAAACATAGCTGAAAAAGCAGCACAAATACAATTATGTCGACAAACAGCGCTCTTTAAAAAAAAAACAGACATTGGTTGACAATAGAAGGGTAAGGTAGGTTACAGGGAATTTATTAGGTATAGCTTCGTTTTTATCTTAAACTGATTGAGAGAGGTACAGTCTTTAACATGGTTGGGAAGGTCATTCCACATTCTGGGCCCCTTGATTTGTAGAGCATTTCTAGATTGATTAAGTCGTACTCTAGGAATATCAAAACTGTATTTATTTCTGGTGTAGTGCTCATGGGTTCTGTTACAACCTTCTATGAAGCTTTTGAGGTCAGGATTGGCATTATAGTTTAGCGTTTTATATATGTATAATACACATGAGAGAATGTGCAGTGACTTAATGTCTAACATATTCAGAGATTTGAGTAGGGGTACCGAGTGATGTCTGGGGCCAGAGTTGGATATTGTCCTAATAGCAGCTTTGTGTTGAGTAATTAGAGGACGTAAGTGATTTTGGGTAGTAGAGCCCCAAGCACAAATACCATAGTTGAGATATGGATAGATAAGGGAGTAATAGAGAGTCACCAGGGCAGGGCGTGGTACATAATATCTGATCTTAGAAAGAATGCCCGCAGTTTTTGAAACTTTTTTTGAAATATTTAGAATGTGTCCCTGGAAATTCAGCTTGTGGTCAATGAGAATGCCAAGGAATTTGCCATCTAAGTTGTTACAAATTTGGGTATTGTTTATTTTGAGAATTATTTGATTAGAGGATTTATTGCCAAACAGAATATAGAAAGTTTTGTCAATGTTAAGGGTGAGTTTGTTGGCAGTTAGCTAAAGATGGACTTTATTTAGCTTAGTATTTACTGTGGCATTTAGAGCAAGGGGGTCAGGACTGGAGTAAATGAAGGTTGTGTCGTCAGCAAATAGAATTGGTTTGAGGTGTTGGGAGGCATTTGGAAGGTCATTAATGTAGATGAGAAAGAGGAGAGAGCCAAGTATGCTGCCCTGAGGAACACCAATGTTGATGGGTAGGGTGGGAGAAATTGTATTATTCACAGAAACATACTGGAGCCTGTCAGTAAGGTAGGATTTGAGGTATTGCAGGGAGTGTCCTCTGACTTCGTAATGATGTAATTTAAGAAGAAGGTTTTGGTGGTTGACAGTGTCAAAAGCTTTACGCAGGTCCACAAATAACCCAACAGGGAACTCATTTTTATCAAGAGCTGTATGAATCGAGTTAAGCATACTAATAAGTGCAACGTTAGTGCTTTTTTTGGGTCTGAAGCCATATTGGCAAGGGGCTAAGTATATTGTGCTTGGCTAGATATGAGTAAAGCTGCTTATAGATTAGTTTTCAAAAATTTTTGACAGACTACTCTGATACATCTTGATTCTAACTGCTGGCCCTTCTCCATAATACTCAATACCCCTTATAACAGCTATTAGATTTATAACAAGTGGTTGGCCTGACCGAGAGGAACCTTTTAATTGTAAAAAAAAAACAGATTTTTGAGTGCCAAAACTAAAAATTCTTGTTTTCCACAGAACGGTTGTGTGTTAGCCTAGGGCCCAGCTCAACTAGCAAAGGATATATCTTGCACTGACTGGACCCCCAGCTGGAGCCCCTTCACCATTGAGGTAAGTGAGCCTTGTGATAGGGGCCGTGCAAATTTTTGTTTTTTTCCAATTTTTCTTTTTTAATTTTTTTCTTTTGCTAGGAGCTAAATTAATTAGTGATGGAGGCTAAAATGCAGGAACTGACAAAGGACCCTTCAGTGGTAGAGATTAAGATGCTCACCAAATCTAATTATGTATTGTTAGGCAAGGAATTTGGCCTCGAGTTAAAGGACACTGATAAAAAGTTTACCATGGTGAATGAAATTTTACAGCATTGTAAAATTGACCATTGACCAAGAACTATTGCCAAGTTATACAATTTTATGCCAGCCCAGTCCAGCTGAAAGTGTAACTAGTAGAAATATGGAGTTAGAATTACAACTAACCCAGTTAAGACAGGAAGAGCAAAAGGCTAGAGCAGCAGTACAAGAGGCTAAATTGTTAGAACAAAATGCTAAAGTTGAAGAGCAAAGGCTCAAAAATGAGGCGGCCAGAATTAGAGCAGATACCACTGTACCACCAATTGCCGGGGACTCAAACCCCAGGCATTCTCATAAAAAGCATAACTTGCCTGAATTTTCCGAGTCAGACCCTGAAAGATTTTTCAACCATGTTCAGAGACTGACCATGTTCATGAACTGGCCAAAGGAAGAGTGGGTGAAAATCTTACAGGGGTGGCTTAGGGGTAAAGCACAAGATATTTTTATAAACATGCCTGACGATGAGTGTTTTGAATATAGTAGAGTCAGGGAACGGATTTTGAGGGCATATGAAATTTTTGCCTGAAGCTCACCGCCAAGCTTATCGCAACCTTAAACCTACTCACAACCAACCTCTCACTGAATTTGCTAATGACCTGTTACAACTGATACGAGTGGGCTTCTATGGGGTACTGGTACTATTAAGGGGTAAAGGTAGTTAGAAGACAAGAGTATCAAATATGGGAGAGCTAAAAGGCCCGGCCCCCAAAATAAACTATCCACAGTAGTAATAACTTGCTACAAGACCATATATGTTAGTCTAAGGGTTGATCACTGCGCTCCCACCTTGGAAGAAGAGATACTCTGTAATTCATGTACTTATTTATTAACCCCTTAACAACCCCCCATATACACTCACACCAATAACAATAATAATAATAACTTTACCACACTATCTTACGTTAAAAACCTTGGTCCACATAGGCAGGATACAAGGTTTACACTAATAACAAGCTAGGGTAAAGTACTACTGGATAAGCACTGAAGCTGGATGCAGCTTAGGGTAGTGAGACCATGTGGTACCCTAATACAAAACACAACACTTAGGGTAAACAAAACACTGGCAAATACTAACCCCAGGTCTCACCAATAGTTACTACCAGAGTAGGTACACTTACTGATGCCCCGTACTAAGCTTAAGGATACAGGAACTTCAGGTAAGGGAAATAAGTAAGAGGAGAAGGGAGAAGAGTAGGGATACAGCCACAGAGTAGGTCTTAACCACACGACACCAGCCACAGAGAAGAGCGAGCTCGTCACCAGCTGCCTCCCTCATCGTGGTGCCGGGAGGAGCCTAATTGATCGTGCAGCTAAGCACATTAAAGATCTTCCCCTATGCAACGTATTGTTACTTTATGAATGATTAGAAAGTATTAGTAAGCAAAGTTGGTGCCTATGTTATTATTTAATAATCAACCCCCAGCTCAGTCTTTAAATGCTCTTTGAGAAACAATAATAGTCTTACGTCTGGCAGGGAAGATACAAACAATTTCCATTCGAAATGCGCCAACTGTACTACTTAGGAAGTTTAATAGCTCAATTTTGACCTCTGGTTTCCACTGGAGAACCCAGGGTCGTAACATGACCAAATTAGATTGTTTGAAAAATGGATTCGCTCGGCTAAAGCCGAAACATACGAGGCACTTAAAAATTTAGTTTTAGTGGAGAATTTTATAGATAATATGCGAGAGAATGTAGCATGTTACATTAGAGGAAGGGCAGAGGTAGATTCTAATATAGTGGATTTGGCCAAGATGGCAGAAAACTACCAGTTGGCAGGCAAAAGGTCCAATGAAAATAATTATATCCCACAGAGTAACAAAATTTATACCCACAGGCAGTCCAGACCAGCCCATTCTAACCATATAACTAATGCACCTTCTGTTTCAGACACAACTAACCCTGTTAAATTGTCTAGCCCCACGGCACCTAAGGGTGAACCAAAGGGCAATCCTATTAGTAATGTCTCTTCTCCCCGACGTGTCTGTGGTCACTGTAAACACGCAAACCACCCTACTAGGCGTTGTTGGCAACTGACCCGAAAAAAGGACCCAATGCTCTTATTGTGACACAGGGCTTGAGACCTTCTGAAGGGTTAGGGAGTAAGACCTCCAACCCACAGTGGTTGTACCTGCTTACCCCGTTCTCAATGATAGGGAGACTACTTTTGTCTGAGGGTTCTTCCTGAAAGGACGTGGTGATCTTCCAAGACACCGGTGTCATCCAGACTTTAATTTTAGAGTGCATTGCAAGGTGCCAACACTCTCGACACTGGAGAGGTAGTACTGGTCGAGGGTGTCGAAATGCCCGAAACGTTTTGCGTAATAGTGGCTTTAGGCATTGTATGTACTAGCCCTATCTATAAATCCATCACTCTTTGTAAAATCTCTTGTATGTATGTACCTTACCTAAATAAACATTTGAATTGATTTGATTTGATTTGTGTCACTAGTGATACTCGAGCAGTACCCCTCCGTAAGGTTACCCTGGAATCTGATTTCCACAAGGGTGTTTGTACAGTCGGAGTCACTTCATACCTACCTTTGCCTAATGTTGATGTAATATTGATTTAGCAGGGGATAAGGTAGGGGACTCCAGACTGTCTATTATGTTGCCTACCCCTAAGGTTTCCCTGGATCTACCTGCCACCGAGGATAATGTTGTGTACCCTGCAGGCGCGGTGACCAGGTCTATGGGACATAAATGTAGGGGCAGCCCTGTGCTTGTCAAGATGGTAAATCCCGAGGACACGAGGAACTTTCCGAGTGGTGAAAGCCAAGTGGACCTTGCGGACACATTCATGGCCCAACTCGATGACGTGGCCGAGGACACTGCGGATAGCCTACCATTGCTTCCTACCGAGAGTAGTGAGGAGGTGGAGGAGAACACTTGGCCAATGGCCAATGGCACCTGACCAAGGCCTGGACGCCTCCTTGAGTGAGTTACAGAAAGCTGACCCCAGTCTTGTAGAATGTCACGAAGTAGCCCTCTCTAAGGAGGAAATTGTAAACGCAGCAACTGGGTACTACTACAATGATCAGATTTTGATGAGAAAATGGAGACCACAGAGTGCTCCGTTGTCAAATGAGTGGGAGGTAATCCACCAGGTTATGTTGCCGACCTGCTATAGAGAGAGTTTTAACAGCTACTCATGATTATCCTATGGGGGGACATCAAGGTATTAATATTATTTATCACAAAATTTTCAAATATTTTTTTTTTTGGCCCAAGCCGAAAAGCGATGTGGCAAAATTTTGTAATTCATGTATTGCTTGTCAGCTTGTTGGGAAACCAAATCAGACACCACCTAAAGCTCCTCTAAGGCCTATTGTCATGCCGGAGGAACCATTTTCTCATGTGGTAATTGACTGTGTTGGTCCATTACCTAGAACTAAGTCTGGTAATATTTACCTAATCACGATGATGTGTATCACGACCCAGAGTGATATTTCTCACCCAGGGGCTTTTGCTGTAAGGAACATCCGAGCAAAGACTGTTGTTGCTCATATGTTGCAATTTTTTTCTACTTTTGGACTGCCTGGGTCGTGCAAATTGACAATGGTACTAATTTTAAGTCTGATATTTTTTAACAATTCTGTAAGGACCATGGAATAACTCATAAGGTTTCCAGCCCATACCATTCACAGAGTCAGGGGGTAATTGAGCGGTTCCATCTAACTCTGAAGCAGATGGTAAAGACATCGTGCGAGACTTCCCACAACTTCTGGGATGAGAACTTGCCGTAAGTTTTGTTTGCTGCTCGAGAGGGGTTACAAAGTTCACTGGGTTGTCTCCTTTTGAGTTAGTCTTTGGCCATAAAGTTCGTGGACCCTTGCAAATGTTACAGGAGAATCTGTTAGGGAACGTAACGTTGAGCGAAGGTTCGGCTTTCTTTGTGCAACACCACCAGATATTCAAGGACTGCAAGGCGGTTGCACTAAAGTATCTTGGGAAGGCCCAAGAAAATATGAAAGAATGACACGATGCTAAGCCTAAATTGCGGGTATTTCAGCCTGGTGACCCTGTCCTGGTATTAAAGCCTCGACTAGGGAACACTATATGTCCCATAAGTACGAATTAAGGCCCCTATATTGTGACAGAAAAGGCTAGGGACCTCACGTACGTAGTAAGGCACTCTGACAAGAGTAACCAGGTGATGCTCGTACACTTGAACCACCTGAAGAAGTTCCAGGGCCCCCAGCCCATCGCACTAACCAATGTTTCCTTTTCCAGTGAGGAAGGGGATGATTGTTCTGGGGACCCAATTAATCTCATTCTCAATAATTTTAGTTCTGTGAATGCTGTGGAGGAGGAACTGTCCCATTCGCAGATGGCCCAACGTGAAGAGGTGCAGTCGTTGCTTGACGAATTCTCCAGTCTGTTCGGGGAGGTCCCGACCCAGACTGATGCCATTTGCTATGATATCAAGTTGACGAACTGCACCCCCATTCGCCTTCAACCCTTTCGGATGAGTCTGGAAAAGAAGGCTATCGTACGGAAAGAGGTCGACTTCCTGCTCCAGCACGAGCCAGGGCTCTTGGTGTTTGCCCTGCCTTTTGGTCCCCAAATCAAACGGCTCCTGGCGATCATGCACCGGCTATCGGCAGCTCATCAAGGTGACCATTGTGGATGCCTATCCACTGCCCCTCCTCGAAGACTGCATTGACGAGATCGGAAACGCCACGTACGTCTCGAAATTCGACCACTCAAGGGGTTATTATCAGATCCCGCTCACTAAATGTACCAAACAACTAACTACGTTCGTAACATGGGATGGTGTATTTGAGTATCAAGTGTTACCGTTCGGCTTGCGTAATGCCCCTGCCATGTTCCAGAGGCTAATGAACTCTCTGCTCGCTAATGTGCCAAATTGTCGGGCGTATCTAGATGACATTATGCTTTTAGATAGTAATTGGACTGACCACATAGCTAGGTTATGCCAGTTGTTCACAGTTTTGAAAAATGCCACTCTAACCTTAAATGCAAAAAAGTGTCATTTTGGCCAAGGCACAATGACGTACCTCGGTTTTGAAGTGGGCCAAGGAAAAGTGTTACCTCAGCAAGATAAAATCAGTGCCATTCTGGAGCATCCAGTGCTCCGTTCTAAAAAGGACGTTCAAAGGTTTATCGGTATGTGTGCGACGTAATATCGACGCTTTTGTCAGAACTTTTCCAGTGTTGCCACTCCTCTCACAGACTTGTTGCGGAAGGCTGTTAAATTTAAGTGGTCATCAGACTGTGCAGAGGCATTTAAAAATTTGAAATTGATCTTAGCTTTCGCCCCACTGCTCGCTAGTCCAAGGTTCGACCGATTGTTTAAAATTCATGTTGACGCGTCTGACTCGGGTGCTGGTGCAGTGTTATTGCAAACTGGGGATGATCAAGTGGACCACCCAGTATACTATTACTCTGTGAAATTTGACAAGGCGCAATGCAATTATTCAGTGGTAGAAAAAGAGGCGTTGGCGCTAGTGTTAACATGTAAAAAGTTTGAAGTCTACCTCACAGGTACTATAGTGGAAGTGTACATGGACCATAACCCACTAGTGTTCATAAACCAGATGAAGGCGAAAATTAAACGCATCCTCAGGTTGGCATTGTACCTACAGGACTTCAATCTTTCCATTACCCACCTAACGGGCCGGCTCAACGTGATAGCCGACGCTCTGTCCCGGTTACCTGAGTAACATTCATCTGAGCCACAGGAAGCCATATACCAACTGTCATGCTTAGTTATTTTTTTTTGATTCTCCTGTTACATTAAATATTCCGTGTCAAATTTATTACTTCCCGTTTTTTTTGTATGTGCTTTTTCTTTCAGAGAATTCCTTTGTGCTTTTTCTTGCAGAATTTTTTTTTTTTTTGTGGCTACTATTCTAGTAGCCACATTTTTTTCCCCCTGAAGGGGGTTACCTTGTGGTTACCTTGAGGTGCTTCTGGGGCTTACCGTCCCCGTGGCCCGGTCGTCGACCAGGCCTCCTGGTTGCCGGACTGATCAACCAGGCTGTTGGACGCGGCTGCTCGCAGCCTGACGTATGAGTCACAGCCTGGTTGATCAGGTATCCTTTGGAGGTGCTTATCCAGTTCTCTCTTGAACACTGTGAGGGGTCGGCCAGTTATGCCCCTTATTTGTAGTGGAAGCGTGTTGAACAGTCTCGGGCCTCTGATATTGATAGAGTTCTCTCTCAGAGTACCTGTTGCACCTCTGCTTTTCAACGGGGGTATTCTGCACATCCTGCCATGTCTTCTGGTCTCATGTGATGTTATTTCTGTGTGCAAGTTTGGGACCAGCCCCTCTAATATTTTCCACGTGTAAATTATTATGTACCTCTCCTGCCTGCGCTCAAGGGAGTACAGTTTTAGGCTCTTTAGTCGGTCCCAATAGTTTAGATGTTTTACTGAGTGGATTCTAGCAGTAAAGGATCTCTGCTCGCTCTCCAGGTCAGCAATTTCTCCAGCTTTGAAAGGGGCTGTCATTGTGCAGCAGTACTCCACTCTTGAGAGCACAAGCGTTTTGAAAAGTATCATCATCGGTATAGCATCTCTAGTGTGAAAAGTTCTTGTTATCCAACCTGTCATTTTTCTTGCCGTTGTGACGGCTACTTTATTGTGTTCTTTAAAGGTAAGGTCTTCCGACATGAGTACACCCAGATCCTTTACATTTCCTTTTCGTTCTATGTTATGATTTGCCTGAGTTTTGTACGTGGTTTTTTTAGAACCACGTACACGTTTTTGTACGTGGTTCTACTATTTGCTGGTTTAAGGCAAACCTGTCGCACATCCGTAGCAGGTTATTTGCATGTGCCTGTTCATTTAGGCTACTTCCTGGTATTCTTTCTGATATTACTGTATTAGCCAGGTGCTCCATTTCAGGTGCCGTAGGTTGAAATCCCCAAGCAGGATGATGTTCGGAGCTGGATTTGTGAGGTTTTCCAAGCAGTGTTCTATTTTCATTAGTTGGTCTTTAAACTGCTGAGGATTTGCCTCCGGTGACTTATATACAAGGACAATAACTACATTTAGAATCTCTATTTTGATTATCAGCACTTCCACCATATCATTTTGAGGTGTTTAGCAGCTCAGTACAGAGGAGTGTGTCTTTGATGTAGAGGCTGACCCCACCCTGAAGCCGGTGTTTCCTATCACATCTGAAAAGATTGTACTCTGAGATCCATATTTCACCATCATGGTAGTCCTTTGTGTGGGTTTCTGTTAGGGCTGCAAACACTGCATTTGCCTCATGAAGGAGACCATCTATAGAGTGAACTTTGTTGGATTTGCATGTTTTTATACCCTGGATGTTGGCAAATATAAATGATGTTATCGTGTTAGTGGTAGTGCTGGAAGCCTTACTTGGTGTTAATATCTGAGGCTCTGGTAAGGAGGCCACTGTGTTTGCGTCCAGGGTGTGTTGTTTTGTGTTTGTGGGGAAGGAGTGCTACGACCCTGGGTTCCTCAGTTGGAACCAGAGGTAAAATTAAGCTTTAAATAGTTTACTTTACATTATTCGGTGCGCTTGTTGATGCGCGTTCCTATCTTCCTTGCCAGACGTAAGACGAATCTTGTTCGCACATAACATTCAGACTCTTGAGCTTGTTGTGGATTAAGTATAACAGTGAAGTAGTTATTAACTATCCTTAGAACGAGTAAAGTAAACAGTATTGTACGTCGGTGAAAATTTGTAATGTGCATAAGCTGCATGATCAATTAGGCTCTTCCCGGCAACCACAACAACAACTCGGGAGCTTGGCGACTGGTCGCTGGCTCCTTTTTCTCTCTTCAGATGGCGTGGTGTCAACACCTTCCTGTGGGGGCTCTGCCTTGATTCTCCTCCTCCTTCTCCCTTTCCCTTACCTTAAGTTCTTGTAACTACAAAGTTAAGTACCTTTATGTGTAACCGTGCTAACTGCTAGGCTTGGCAGACTTGTGTAGATATTATGAAGTATAATCCAGTGTTTTGGGTATCCCTAAGTGTTGTGTTGTGATAGGATCCCACGTGGTACTCACTACCTGAAGCTGCCTCAAGTTTTCAAGTTCTTCACTAGTAGACTTTACCCTAGCTTGTCCTAATTGTGAAACCTTGTATCCTGCCTAAGTGGACCAAGGCTTTTAAAGTAAGATAGTGGTAAAGTAATTATTGTTATTGTTATTTAATGTATATGGGGGGTTGTTAAGAGGGTTTAATAAATAAGTTAGTTTTTGAGGTGTATCCATTACTCCTGTTGTAGTGGCGTATATGATTGTATCCCAGACGACAGATCTGTTCTAAAACCTTAAAGCATAAACAGGAACCTATGTTCCTTGGGGGCCGGGCCTATTTGTGCCACTACTCTGATACATTTTGATTCTAACTGCTGGCCCTTCTCCATAATACTGAATACCCCCCATAACAGCTCATAAATTTATAACAGATAGCTGCCTGAGAGATATGTGTTGATATGTGTCTGAGTCTGTGGGATTTTACTGGCAAGGTTAGCACTAACCGATAAAAAGAAACTTTTAAATTTATTCGCCATTTCTAAATCAGTTGACGGTGTAAGGCCATCCTTAGAGAGTGTTATCTGGTTGTGGGAGTGTTGTTTTAGTTTCTAGGATATTAGAGATGGTATTCCATGTGCTTTTCATGTTGCCTTTTGCTTCTTTGAATGTAGTCTCATAATATGAAAGTTTAGCTTTTCTTATGATACTGGTAAGCACTGATGAGTACCTTTTAACTATTTCCTTTGTAACTAGGCCAATCCTAAATTTCTGTTCATATTCATGTTATTTGTTGATTGATTTAATTATGCCACTTGTGAGCCACGGGTTGTTTTTTCTTTTGTCAGTTACTTGTTTGGTAAGGAGGGAACAGTGAGTGTTGTAGAGGCTTAGAGTTTTGGAGAGAAAGAGGTTAGTTAATGAGTTTATATCCTGTGTATTAATGAATTCAGATTCCCAGTTAATATTGTGAAGTGCATTAGAGAGATTGCCTAAAGCTGATTCACTGTGTTGCCTGAATGAGAGTTTCTTGTTTCTGGTGGTGTTGTGTCCATGTTTGCTATGAGGAAGGTAGGAGAGTGGTCAGTTGTTCTGTCATAGATTACCCCAGATGTAAGGGGAGCTGTATTATTAGTCCATAAGTGCTCCAGGGTAATGGCAGATGTTTGAGTGACTCGGGTGGTCTTGGTGATTGTGGGGATTAGCATAAAGGAGTGCATACTGTTACGGAAATAGTCAACTTGAGGGTGTGGTGTTGTGTGTTACTGAGGAAGTCTTGGTTGTAGGGTTGATATAAAGCCATTGCTTGGTTACTGACTTTAATACTGATAAACGATTACATGACTAGTAGCTACAAAGTTTGGCGGCCGTCCTGTGCGCTCTCTGTTTACCTTCTGGCCGCGTCTGACTCGCAGCACATAGAAAACGGATGGTACCGTTTTCTGTGAACATGACATCCCTCCTTTTCTTTAAAAAGAATGAATACAGGATGTCTACCATGCTTGTAGCACAAAGCAAAGTTATTGACACAAAGTAAGATATTAACATATCAAGAGATATTGCATAAATTTAACATTAATTAAGCACACAAAGAATTTAAACACTTAATCTTTACCACAAGGGATTTCAATGTTAAAAATACATATGCAATGTTAAACAAACATGAAGAAACTGTAATACAAAGTTACAAAATATTGAATGAGAGATCTGCATTATTCAAACAATAATAAATTTAGTTTAACATAATAAGTAAATACTTTGCATTACATAGGAACACAATTAATCATCAAATCGTGTAGGGCGTTTAACATGACGTTTAGGACGAGAGTCCCCAAATACAATAACATCCCTTGATGAATTGTTTGTCGGGTTATAACTATTTTTTTCTTTATCGTTTGTACGACTTTGCACTTCATCATTTTCTACACTAGTTGGAATCACTTTGAAATAGGCCATATTACGTGTTATACTATGATCTCTATTACTAGCTGTTACCATAGTTCCTTTTACACTAATCACTTTATATGGTTTTGTATCATACGGCATATCTAGCTTTCCCTCTTTTTTCTTTTTAACGAGAACAGTATCTTCAACCTTTATAAATTGTTCCTTTGCACGTTGATCATGAGCAATTTTCATTTTGCCCTTGGCTAGTGCATCCTTCTGAGCGAGACGTTCATCCGTTACCTCGGCTGGCATGACAGGTAGTGAGATCTTCATAGGACGTCCAAATAAAAGTTCGCCAGGCGACTTGCCCAGTGTTCCATGTGGTGTTGCACGGTAGTTCCTGAGAAAAGCATACATAGCTTGTTTCCAGGATCGTCCTTCGGCATGAGCACAGCGTACCGCTTTCATGAGAGGTTGCATGAATCTCTCGACTTCTCCATTTGCTTGGGGATGTAGTGGCATCACACGGCGGTGTTTGAATCCAATATGCTCAGCAAAGTTGACGAAGTCTTGTCCATTGAATGGCGGTCCATTGTCCGTCTTGACAACTTCAGGAATGCCAAAGTTTAAAAAGATCTTGTCGAGTTTCGGGATGACGGCCTTTGCAGATGTGGAAGTGATGATTTCTACTTCTGGATAACGTGAGTGATCATCAATGACTACCATCAAGTACTCTCCAGTTGGTATCGGTCCACAGAAGTCCATTGATACTTCCGTCCATGGTGCAGCAGGTAGTGGTGAAGGTTGTAGAGGTGTTGGTCTTGAAGTATCCACTGCAGCTTGGCAAGGGACATCAGGCATCATGCATATCCTTTGCTTGACGATCAATGCCAGGAAACCATACCTTTTCTCGTAGCAGCTGTTTGGTCCTAACAAAACCTTGGTGTCCTTGATGTGCAAGCTTCAGCCACGTTGCTGAACAGCTGAATGACAATACGAGTACCTCGCAGCACGGTGTCGCGTTGTTGCGTAACACTTAATTCTGTCTGGATGCGTTCAAGTGCTTTGAATGCATCTTGGTCAACTCCTGAGGGTGGGATGCGTGGAAACTTTTTCTTAGTCAATGCATCCACTGTTGCTTGCAGAGTTGGGTCCTTTAGGGTTGCAGTACGGATGTCATCAAGAGTGAGAGCCTTAGGGACTGCATCACAGGTTACAGAGTGTACATATTCCTCGGCAACTTGTTGATGCTTGGTGATGGTGAAACTGTTGGCAGGATGTCGACTGATATAATCAGCAGGATTGCCTGCACCCGGCTTGTATTTCACCGTAAAGTTGTATGGTTGCAGACGAAGAGCCCATCTTTCAATGCGAGCTGGTGGTTTGGACTTTGGATTATTGAAGATGGCCTTCAACGGTTTGTGGTCAGTGACTATCGTGGTGAAGGGTGCACCAAGCAGATACACATTAAAGTGTTCACAGCCCCATACAAGAGCAAGAGCTTCCTTCTCTGTCTGACTGTATCATTGCTCAACATCTGTGAGAGAACGGATGGCGTAGGCAATTACTACTCTGGAATCTGGTTGACCAGGTTTGTGTTGGGCTAAAACAGCACCTAAACCAACAGGACTAGCATCCACTGTTAACTCAGTGTCCATTGATGGATCAAAGTACGCAGCAGTCGCATTCTCTACTAGTGCATCTTTCACAGCATCAAATGCATTTTGCTCAACATCGCTCCAGTACCATGATGCATTTTTCTTCAGGAGCTCACGTAGAGGCTTCGTAATGGTAGCAAAATCTGGAATGAAGCGAGAACAATAGTTTGCCATTCCCAGAAAACTATGTACTTCAGTGAACGTCGAAGGAGGTGCAGCATTCTTGATATTTGCAACTTTCTTAGGATCTGGAGACAGACCTTTGTCACTAGTACATGTCCAAAGAATTCAATTTTATGTTGATTGAACTCACACTTTGCTCGCTTAGCGTCAGATTTTTGTCTCGACGGCGTTGCAATGTTGCACGAAGAGCTTTGTCGTGTTCAGCTTGGTACGGCCATTAACAATGATGTCATCAGACATGTTGTCAGCATTAGGTATATCTTGCAATACCTGGCTGATGATGTGCTGGAATACCTCGGCAGCACTGTTAATACCAAAACTCAGGCGCTTGTACCTATACAGACCTCGATGTGTCGTAAATGTTGTGATGAAGCGACTCTCATCATCAAGTTCAAGCTGATGATAGCCCTTGTTTAAATCTAACTTGCTGAATACAGTTGCACCATTCAGGCGGTATATCATATCATCTACAGTGGGTGTAGGATGAAGTTCACGCATTATTGCCTTGTTGGGAACACGCATGTCCACACAGATGCGTATCTCATCTGGATTCTTCGGCTTTGGTGGAGTGACAATTGGGCTTACCCATGGTGTTGGGCCTGTTATTGGTTCAATGATATCTAGTTCCATCAGCCTATCCAGTTCGGTATCGACTGTCTTGCGAGTATGGAATGGTTGTCGGCGATGTGGTTAGGCAACTGGAATGACATCTGGGTTGATATGCAGATGTACTTTGCTATCAGTATAACAACCTATGGATTTAAATCGATCAGAAAAATCAGCAACAATAGCATCAACATTGTTTGCATATTCCACTGCTACAGCATTAGAAAGCTGAAAGTAGCCCCAATTTGGTTGATGTCTTGTAACTGAGTAGAGACTCCTTTGCATTCCTAACAACATGGAATGTAATAATGAGCATTGCATTCTTTGACTTAATCTCTGCAGTGAAAGTTCCAATCACTGGCAAGGCTACCTTTGAAGCATAGGCAGTGGCTTTGCCATTATAGTTCTCAAGCTTTGGGAACTGTTTTATAAATTTCTCATAGTGACATTCAGCAATGGTGTCAATGTTTGATCCAGTGTCAATGAGAACTTTGAGACAAATACCAGCAATGTATACTATAGTCTCTGGGTTGTTTGGTAGATCATTCCATTCTGTGATTGATTGTACTCCATTAATGTAATCACATTCACTGTCACTGAGACTGGTTGTAATGAAATGTTGTCTTGTACATTATTAACATTCTGGATATGAGGTGCAATATTGTGTTTATCACCTCGACCCCTATGAACTGATCCTTGGACAGTGCTTTTATTCACTGACTGTGGTTTCTTGAGTGCGGAACGACACATAGCACCAAAATGACCTAGTTTTCCACACTCATAGCACTTCTTACCTTGAGCAGGACAAACATTATCTTGGTGTGGGTAGTCTCCTCCACAATTGTAACATTTATTGTTGACACCTTCTGATGTGAGTCGTTGTGACTGCTTGAGTCTTGTTCCATGACTCCAGGTGTGATGTGGTTCTCGGCTCAATTTACTGTTAGGTTTGGCATGTATTTTCTTTGATTACGATGTCTTCCCTGAACCTTACATACCTCATCACTGTTAGTAACAGTGGCAGAACCGTTGTTGGCACTGCACTCCATGGCACGAGCATCACATGCAGCATCTTCCATTCGACGAGCAATATCCAGTATCTTGGTCAGAGAACTTTCATCATCAGCAAGTTCTAGAGCTCTTCGACGAAGACGTGTAGATGTGCATGTTTCAATTATTTGCTGTTTGATTTCTTTGTCAACATCAGCAGACTCACAATGGGCTGCTAAACCCTGCAGACGTGTGTGGTATTGATCCACAGTTTCATTAGAGAGTTGTTTTGCTCTCCTGAAATGCATAATTTCCATTGCAGTATTTTGTCTTGGTTTGAAATGCTCTGTTAGTTTGGCTTTGGCAGTGTCATAATCTTTGGCACCACCAGTGTTTTTCAGTGTGTCAAAAATGTCACAAATTCTATCACCTGCATAATGAAGTAGAAAGGCACGCTTTCTTTCAGCACTTTTGATGTCAGAAACTATCAACAAATTTTCAAACCTTTTAAGCCATTTGGTCCACCTCTGTGACAGGTTTGTCTGGTCACAGTCAGGATCAAATGCAGGAAACTGAGGTATATTTGCCATTTTTACTGAATAAATGTAAACTTATCACTTAAATGTTCCTCAGAATACTAAACACTTACTGCACTGTATATGTTAGTTATGAATTCACTGTAATTACTTTAATTTTGCAAAGCACACAAGCATTTTAATGCAAAAGTTCACAGCAGTGCACAATATAGCAGCAACTGATGTCTTATCTAGCCCTTGTGCACATGTGTTGTTGCTACTCACAGCAGCACAGCAGTTGGCAAAGCAGTTGTTAGCAGTTGGTGCAGCAGTTGGCACAGCAGTCAGTTCACAGCGTGAAGAATTGTAGCACATAGCACGTTTCGTATACAAAACATTGGGTTTGGTATACAGCATCAAAGCGTCGTTTCGTACACAGCGTCGGCAGATTCCTCAGTACTCAGCTTCAGTCAGCACAGCTTGGGTAGCACATAGCATTGGTTAGCACATAGCATTGGTTAGCACACAGCATCGGTTAGCATGCAGAATCGGGTATGGTGCTCACAGACAGCACGACTTCTTCCCTCCTCCGGGGGCGAGACAGCATGTCCTTCCTTGTGTTTTAAGCTGAACAAATACCTGCATTCACAGTTCGTCCTCGTCGCCAATATATCGGCGACATCCTATATCACCAATAATGATGACATAGAAAATGGATGGTACCGTTTTCTGTGAACATGACAGAGGGTTGTTTTGAAGACCCAGGTCAGTATTGAAATTACCTCCTAGAATGATGTGATTTTTGTTGAGATTGTTATTTATGATAAGATTCCTTACGTTGTCTGAGAATGAAGCTATGTTGGTATTAGGAAATCTATAGATGGCACCGATAGTCAGGGAGAATTTAAGGGCTTTACTGGAGAACTTGGCAAAGGTATATTCACAATAGTCATCTCTATTACTAATGCCACTATTGCAGATGAAGGTACCTTTGTAATACATTGCTGTGCCACCTCCTTTTTTATTAGGCCTGCAGTTATGAATGGCTTTAAACCAGCTAAGTTGTAGAGTTGGGTATAGTCATTACTTAGCCAAGTTTCTGTTAAAATGATGAATGATAATTTAGTACCTAGTGCTGTGAGTAGTGCATTTATATCATCAAAATGTTTACCAAGTGACCTAACATTTTGGTTGTAAACCGATAAGCAGGTGCTATTTAGGAGTTGTTTTTTTGCAAGATTTGCTGTGTAATGCCTGCAATAATGATGATCAATGTGCTGATTTGTGTGTATATCGGACAGAAGATTTCGATCAGGATCAATATCAGTAAGCATATAGATACAATAATCTCACAATACAATAAGATAAGCAATTACAGGAACAGTTAAATACTAAATCTGCTGTAAATAGAAAATAATTATAGCAAAACACAACAATAAATGTAGGTACACAAAAAATAGAAATAATTTGAAGTAGAGTAAAGGTCCCCGTAGATAGCCAGGAAGGATACAGTAGTTAGGTTAAGAACCGTCAGTCCGTCGAGATCGGGTTCAGCGACGAAAGGGGGATTGACAATAAAAGGTCCCCCTCGCTCAAGACGTTGGGTACTACAGTTCTACGGGTGCAAGAGTATGCCTCCTCAAGCACCCGGGCGTCAAAATAGAAGAAGTCCAAAGAAATAATCCAAAACACGCAAAAGGTCGGCAGGAAACGACAAGCAGATAGGAGAAGAGGGGGGAGAAAAACGAAACATAAGGAAAAGGAAAAGCGATCCGGCACAATTGGAGAAGACAGCAGCAGGAGTGCAAGGCCAGAAAAGGACAGAGGACTGCCTAACGGAGCATCACACTCCGGCAGCCGTCCACCAAGCCCCCTCACGACGCCAACGGGCCAGAAGGGGAGGGGGTCTGATTTGGTAATTAATGTGTTTGCTTTTACTGTTGCTCAATAATTTATAATCTTTAATATTCATAATTTGAGTTATCATATCTTTGAATCTATTTTAGTTTAGATTTACTATGTTACTAACTCAACAATGAACTAGTGACGAACCACACTGGTTCCTAGATATATATGAACTTCTAGAAATACCCCCCAATGTTGATATTTGAGGCTTTGACTTTAATTAATAATACAGTCTATTCATTATTTCAAGTGATTATTCTTTTAATTAATATCCATAGACACTGGTTCTCTAGTGCCAATCTAATAATCACTATTATTCGTTTTCCCTCTTTTCTCAAAAGTGTGTGGTCCTTCGATTTATTTAAATACAATAATCAAATAATTGAATATATGAGTCAAGCCCCAGAAATCCAACATTTTGGTCCTTATCGAACCGGATACAATCCAATTAATATTAATTAAGTAAGTAATTATCAAAAGAAGGCACCAAACCGGGAAGGCTATGTAGCACCATCAAATGCGCAAAATAATCAGAGGGCGCTAAATATCACCAAGGATGCCAATACGAGAACAAAAACGCATAAGGCGAACGATATCAAAAGTATCCGAGTCACCAAGAATTCTATTGAGGGACAGGTGACTGCGAGGGGCGGTCGGAAAGCAAGACACACGCTCGTCCTGGAAGTCAGGACATTCAAGAAGGACATGCACGACCGTAAGAGGGACAACGCAACTAGGACAATAAGGAGCAGGGCGGCGCTCCATCAAGTAAGTAAGTAATTATCAAAAGAAGGCACCAAACCGGGAAGGCTATGTAGCACCATCAAATACGCAAAATAATCAGAGGGCGCTAAATATCACCAAGGATGCCAATACGAGAACAAAAACGCATAAGGCAAACGTTATCAAAAGTATTTGAGTCACCAAGAATTCTATTGAGGGACAGGTGACCGCGAGGGGCGGTCGGAAAGCAAGACACACGCTCGTCCTGGAAGTCAGGACATTCAAGAAGGACATGCACGACCGTAAGAGGGACAATGCAACGAGGACAATAAGGAGCAGGGCGGCGCTCCATCAAGTGACCATGGGTTAAGCGAGTATGGACAATACGCAACCTCGCCAGAGCTGTTTCCCACCGCCAGTTATGATGGAAGGAGGACGGCCACGAGGAAACACAACATTTAAGAGTACGAAGTTTGTTACCAGTAACAGACAACCAAGAAGCCTGCCAACGAGTAAGGACGGAGGAATGGATAACCGGGTAAAAGTCGGAATACGGAATACCTTTACGAGAGATGGGACAAAAGCGGACAGCTTCCTTGGTGGCAGCATCCGCACGCTCATTTAAAGACACACCAATATGGCTGGGAACCCAACAAAACTCAACCGACTTAAATTTACTGTGAACGAGAAACACCCAATGCTGGATCTCGACAACTACTGGATGAGCCGGATTAAAGGACCTGAGAGCCATGAGGGCACTACGAGAGTCAACAACAACTACAAAGGAAGACTGACAACGAGAAAGCAGGAGACGAAGAGCATAGAGAATAGCATAAAGTTCCGCTGTAAAGATGCTAGTCTCCGGAGGTAAGCGACACATAAGTGCGATCAGGAAAAACAACAGTAGCAAACACCGTCCGCAGACTTAGACCCATCGGTGAAGACAGAAACGGAGCGGGAGTGAGAAAAGTGTTCAAGGAAAAGGCGTTTTAGAACCGTAGGAGGGGTAAAAGCTTTAGTGATACGGGTCAAGGATGTACAAAACCGCGGAAGAGGGACTCTCCACGGGGGCAAAGAAGGAACAACACGTAGAGAAACATTAGAAATACGAACGGAAAGAGAGTCCTGTAGGCGAGATAACTGGACAGAAAGAGGGAGGTGGTGAAGAGGAAGAGGAACAGGAACCGCAGGAGGGGTAAAAGTTAAAGCACAACAGAGGCGAGAGGAAGGATGTTGTAAGGACTGCGCAAGATAGCGAAGGCAGTAGCGATCACGGCGGTCTTGGAGAGACAGGAAGCCAGTGTCAACGTACAAGCTAAGGACGGGAGTCGAACGAAAGGCACCAGAACTGAGGCGCAACCCAGTATGGTGCAAAGCATCAAGACGGCGAAGAGTAGAAGGAGAAGCAGACGAGAAAGCAGGGCAACCATAATCGAGCTTAGACAGGACGAGAGAGGAATGTAAAGCACGGAGAGTGCGCCTATCTGCCCCCCAAGAAGTATGGGACGAGATCCAATGGAGGGTAAGGGCCTTAGAGCACTCAACACGGAGGTAAGAAATATGGGGAGACCAAGACAAACGAGTGTCAAGGAATAACCCCAAAAGCTTCGCGGAATCTTTGTACTCAAGGGGATGACCATAAAGTGACAAAGAGGGACGAAGAACGACCCGTTTCCGCGTAAAAGTCATGGCACAAGTCTTAGAAGTAGAGAACGTGAAGCCATGATCGGTGGCCCAAGACGACACGGCATCAATTGCAAGTTGAAGCCGGCGCTGAAGGAGAGGTGAATCAACACCCTGACAGCAAAGGGTAAGATCATCGACATAGAGAGCGGAGAAGACACCTGAAGGAAGAGAGGAAAGAAGACCATTGAGGGCAACCAGAAAAAGAGTTGTGCTCAGAACACTACCTTGGGGCACACCTTCGTATTGCTGAAAATAGGCAGAGAGAGCGGTACCAAGGCGCACCCGAAAGGAACGACGAGAGTGGAAGCTGCGGAGAAAGAGAGGGAGACGACCACGAAGGCCAAAAGAATGAAGTTGAGATAGAATATGATACCGCCAAGTGGTGTCGTAAGCCTTTTCCAGGTCAAAAAGGACGGCAACAACGGAGGTCTTTGCAGCAAAAGCAGTACGAATATAGACCTCCAAGTTCACCAGGACATCTGTCGTGCTGCGGTACTTGCGGAAACCAAATTGAGAAGGGGAGAGGAGGTGATGGTGTTCCAGGAACCACATCAGACGGACGTTAACCATACGTTCAAAGAGTTTGCAGACAACTTGTGAGGGCAATTGGGCGAAAGTCCTTAGGGGAAGTACTCAGAGACCCCGGTTTGCGAACAGGGAGGACAACGGCATCGAGCCGGTCCTCAGGGACTGACGACGACTCCCAGATCCGATTATACAGACTCAGTAAATACTGAGACGTGCACGGAGGGAGATGGCGAAGCATCTCATAATGAATACCATCGGAGCCCGCCGCCGTAGAACCGCAGAGGGCCAGAGCAGAACGAAGTTCAGAGAGAGAGAAGGGATCATTATAGGGAAGCTGAAGACGAGTGCAGAAATCTAAAGGACGAGACTCAAGGACAGGTTTACGAAGAAGGAAAGATTGGGGAAGATGAAGACCAGAGCTAACAGAAGAAAAGTGGGAACCCAGTATGGAAGCGACCTGCAATGGGTCCGCCACAAGAGTATCATGGAGGTAAAGGACCGGTGAAACATCGGGAACGAACTTACCCGCTATCTTGCGGATACCCTTCCAGATCTAGGCCAGAGGAGTTTCGGACGTAATTGTTGAGACATAAGATGCCCAACAATCACGTTTAGCTGTACGGATGGCCCTACGGGCCACCGCACTCGCTTTCCGAAAGAAAAGAAAAGAATCGGTCGTCTGCCTACGGTGGTGCGTTCTTCCAGGCTGCAGGCTTACAGTGGACAGCCCGAGCACAGTCCGCATTCCACCAGCGAACGCACTTCTGTGGACCCCGAGAGGAAGAGCGAGGAATAGAGCGGAGGGCAGCGTTGAAGACAGTGTCATGAAAAAGGAGGAGAGCGCGAGAGAGAGGCAGAAGGGAGAGGTCAGAGAGAGCAGCACTGAGGGTAAATAGGGTCCAGTCCGCTTTAGCAAACTGCTACCTAGGGAAAGAGGGAAGGGCGAAAAGAGAAAAAGAAAACAAGGATGGGAAAATGATCACTTCCATGGAGGTCATCAAGAACCTGCCACGTGAAATCTAAGTAAAGAGAAGAAGAGCAGAGAGAAAGATCAAGACAAGAAAGGGTGCGAGTCCGAGAGTCCAGATGAGTGGGCTCACCAGAATTCAGAAGAGACAGGGAAGAAGAGAAGAGAAACGGCTCAAGAAGGCGACCCCGGGTATTCGTCAGAACGTCACCCCAAAGAGAATGACGACAATTAAAGTCACCCAGCAGGAGCACAGGCTCCGGCAAGGAGTCTAGAGGTGTTTCAAATCAGGAAGAGAAAGCGGGACACTCGGGGGGAGATAAATGGAACAAACTGTGTACCATTTCCACACAAAGATACGAGCAGCAGAACAATGGAGAGGCGAAGGAAAAAGTAAAGGAACAAAGGGAACATCAGGAGAGCAGAAGAATTAGAAGCCCCAGCAACGGCTGGGGGGGGGGGAGAGAAAGGAATAGCCACGAAAACGACCAGGACGAGAACCAAGCATCGGCTCCTGGAGACAGACACAAAGGGGCGAAAACCGCGAAATCAGAAGTTGGAGTTCGAGGAAATTGGCGTAATAACCTCGAACGTTCCATTGAAGAACGGACAACGACGAGAAGAGAAAAGACAAAAACAGAGAACAAGGAAGAAACAAAGGCGAAAGAGCAACAGAGCACGTTAAAGAATATCAGGGTCAGCAAAGTCAGGGTTAGGGGGCATGGGTAAACTGAGCAAAGACGGAGGGAAGGAAACGGGAGAACAGATCAGAGATGGGCGGGCGGGGTCCAGAGGAGGAGGAGGAGGAGGAGGAGGAGGAGACAACGGAGAGGAGCAGCAGTAGGAAGAGGGGGAGTAAAAAGAGGGGAGCGCACCTCAGCAAGAGCAGCAACCGAAAGGGAAGCAGGGGCCAAAGAAACCTCCATAGCAGGAACAGGGGGCGCAATCACTGAAATGGGAGGGGAAGGAGCAACAGAGCTAGAAGTAGGGGCCAAGGAAGAAAGCGAAGCCTTCTTACCTGCCAGGGAGGAGGAAGGAGAGGAGCCAGGCTTACGCTTCTGACTTAAAGAGACCGGTGTCCCAGCAACTACGTACTGGGCAACGGATTCCAGCGTCTCAACAGGAGAAGCTGAACGAGAGCACACACGACGGCCGTTAGGAGAGCGATGGACATCCGCCTGCACCGACAGGCGGCGGGGAGAGCCAATAGATGGAGGAAGAGGATGGGAAGGAGGATTGGAGGGAGACGAGGAAGAAGACACAGGAGACTCGACAGACCAGGTAGAAAGAAGGGGAACCCCAGACAGAGGACCAGGAGGGGGACCCTTCGGGACAGAACTCAAAGGAACAGAGGAGGGGGCAGTGGGCGTATCAGGGTCCAAGGCCCGGAAACGGTTGTGAGTCTGAGGAGGGATGGAAGGACGAGGAGAGGAAGAGCGCAACGCGCGAGCATAAGAGACAGCATAAGGCGGGAGCCGACGAACCTGGCGCCTCGCTTCAGGAAAAGATAAACGCTCCCGGTGCTTCAAGTTGAGGACGGCCGCCTCAAGATTGTAATGGATACAGGCACGGGAGAAGGTAGGATGGGCCTCACCGCAGTTGAGGCAGCGAGCTTGGGGAGAAGTGCACTCCGACTTTGAGTGACCTTCACTCCCACACAAAGGACATGGAGAGACAGTCCCAGAGCAGCGGAGGGCACCATGCCCAAACCTCCAGCACTTGTTACACAGCCGAGGAGAAGGAATATACTCCTGGACAGAGCACCTAGCACCAGCAAGAATGACAGAGGATGGAAGGGTCCTACCATCAAAGGTGATCTTTACAACACGAAGGGGTAGACGGCGACGACCACGAGGGGGACGAGTAAACGAGTCAACCTGGAGGACAGAATGGCCTTGGGCATCAAGGATATGCCGAATATCATCGTGGCAATCCTGCAGATTCTGAACACCGGTTGTAACATGGGGCGGGAGGAGAATAGTACCAACACTGGCATTCATCTGAATATTCTTAAGAGACCCGAACAGGGATCTCGCCAAGGCAAGACAAGGCAGCCAAGCGGGAAGCTGTATCCTGAGAAGGAGCAGCAACGACACGTGTACCGAGACGAGTGGGGTTGAAAGTAACAGAAGCATCCACGGAATCAACGAGATGCCGATGGAGGGAGAAATCGTCAGGCGGCGCAGAATCAAGAGGGAGGAGATCAAAGTATTTGGCCCACGAAGCAGGACCAAATAAGGTCTGATACGCATCAGTACAGGAAGAAAAGCAGTTTCCGTGGTGTAGTGGTAAGACACTCGCCTGGCGTTCCGCGAGCGCTATGTCATGGGTTCGTATCCTGACCGGGGAGGATTTACTGGGCGCAATTCCTTAACTGTAGCCTCTGTTTAACGCAACAGTAAAATGTGTACTTGGATGAAAAAACGATTCTTCGCGGCAGGGAATCGTATTCCAGGGACCTGCCCGAAACGCTACGCGTACTAGTGGCTGTACAAGAATGTAACAGCTCTTGTATTTCTCAAATAAAAAAAAAAAAAAAAAAAAAAAAAACGAGCGAGTGCGGCCGTGGCGCCGACGGCGTTGAAAACCCCCAGATTGAGAGGGATCAAAAGGCGCAGTAGTCACAAATAGAGACTTTGCCGCACCATGGGTCGAAGTGATCACCACTGGTGGCGTGAGGCTCGACCCAACCACAGAGGAGGGAGGGGAGCTGGGGGAAGAATTCAGGACGGTCAAAGGAGGAGCAAGGTCGAAGCCCAATGCAGCGGGGGCTACAGAGCCCGGTATTCCAATACAGGCCGACTCGGGGGCTTGGTCGCCCACCCCACGAGCCAGAGAGGGTACAACAGAAACATTTAACGACAGAGACGTAGAGAAAGAAATTCATCCACGAATGTGCCCCCATACCCACCATGGAGCCACAATTAGAGGCAGGACACCCAACAGGAAGCTATTGCCGATCATGCCGGGGCCCCCTAGGGGTGCGTCATGAGTATACGCCCCACAAACGCCACCTTTAGAACCGTCAGTCCGTCGAGATCGGGTTCAGCGACGAAAGATGGATTGACAATAAAAGGTTCCCCTCGCTCGAGACGTCGGGTACTACAGTTCTACGGGTGCAAGAGTATGCCTCCTCAAGCACCCGGGCGTCAAAATAGAAGAAGTCCAAAGGAAGAACCAAAACAAGCAAAAGGTCGGCAGGAAAAGACAAGCAGATAGGAGAAGAGGGGGAGAAATACGAAACAAAAGGAAAAGGAAAAGCGATCCGACACAATTAGAGAAGACAGCAGCAGAAGTGCAAGGTCACAAAGGGACAGAGGACTGTCCCACGGAGCATCATACTCCAGCAGCCGTCCACTAAGCCTCCCTCACGACGCCAACGGGCCGAATGAGGAGGGGGGACAAGACAAAGTATATAAGCATCAGGAGTAATGTTAGACTCCTAGTAAGATTCGTAACATCCCTCCCGTCCCCTAAGAAAAAAATGAAATTAACTGAAGATTGATTTCATTTTCTTGACTGCATGAAATATAACATGAAAATACACATGAAAATACTTCAACTAAAATCAAAGTACAAAGCAATGAAATTTCACACAGTAAAAAAAAATACAAAATTTACATACTTCTTATGAATAAAGAACACTACATATTATGGCACTGCAACAGGAAATCCTCTGGATAAGGCATCAGCAATAACATTTTGCCTTCCAGGAATATAGCGAATTACAATATTGAATTCTTGCAGAATCAATGACCATCTAAGTATTCTCTGGTTTTTACACTTCATAGAGTTGATAAACATCAATGGATTATGATCTGTATATACTGCCACTTGATTTCCTGACAAATATGTCTCAAATTTCTTCACTGCCAATATTAAACAAAGTGCTTCTTTCATCAACTACAGAGTAATAAATTTGTGTTCAGTCAAACTTATGAGAGAAATAATAAACCGGATGTTCTAACTCATCTGGTCCTACTTGGAACAAAACAGTACCTGCTGCTAGATCTGAAGCGTCTATGTGCAGAATAAAAGGTTTATCATACTGTGGACTAGCTAGCACAGGTGAAGTAGAGAATTCCTTTCAACTTCTGAAAAGAGTTCTGACACTCCTGCGTCCACTTAAATTTTACCTGTTTCCTTAGAAGATTTGTTATGGGTGCAGCAACAATGGAAAGGTTTTTACAATATCTCCTATAATACGCACACATTCCAATAAATCTCTGCACAGACTTCTTATTTGTTAGGACTGGGTACTCCACAATTGCCTGGATCTTGTCGCGCAATGGGACTATCCTTCCTTGTCCAACCTCATGTCCTAAATACACTATAGTTCCTTTAGCCCAACTACATTTCTTCATATTGACAGTCAAATTAGCATGTTGTAACACATTAAACAATTTCTTTAAACTTGACATATGATCTACCCAATTCTTACTGAAAATCACAATGTCATCCAAATATGCCCTACATTCTGGCACATCCTTCAACAAAGAATTCATTAATTTCTGAAAAGTGGCTGAAGCATTCCTTAATCCAAAAGGCATTACATTAAACTCGTAAGCTCCATCAGGAGTGATAAATGCTGTCACTTCCCTTGCAAAATCTGTAAGAGGTATCTGGTGATATCCCTTAGATAAGTCCAATTTAGATACAAATTTAGCATGACCTATAGCATCGACACATTCCTCCAATAAAGGTAAAGGATATACATCAACTACAATTACCTGGTTGAGTTTTCTATAATCCACTACTAATCTCTACTTATCTTCTGATTTTGGTACTAATAGACATGGTGAACTCCAGGAACTCTGACTGGGTCTAATGAACCCATGTCGAAGAAGATAATCAACCTCCTCCTGGATGATACGACGTTTCTCGGGTGTCACTCGATAAGGGTGTAGCCGAATTGGAGTTACATTTGTCAGGTTAATGTCGTGAGTAATGGGAGAAGTCTGAGTGGGGCCTCCCCAAACAAGCTAGAAGACATCTCCAAAAGGTCCTGGAACTCTGCTCTCTCCTCATCCTGCAAATGACAACAATTCTTCCAGGGAACTGCTGGAATTAGACAAACAAGAATTACCATCTTCCTCTGCAACACTCGACTCTTCAGGATTTACCTCCTCAGCAACACAACAAGCCACAATACTAGGCCCACAATAAGCCTTCAACCGGTTTACATGAACAATCATGGTCTGACGTTTCTGCTTGGGATGGCAAACTTTGTAAGTAACTTCCCCAAGACGTTTTACTACTTGATACGGTCCTGCAAATTTATGAGACATAGACGTACCCATACGAGGCTTCAAGACCAATACCAAATCTCCTGGCTCAAAAACTCTGAGTTTGGCCTTGAACCTCTGGTCATGTTTCTGCTTCATTACCTGTTGTTGTTCCCTTAGATGTCGTAAGGCCAACTCCCTCGTTCTGGACAGCTTGCTCTTTACACCCGTCAGGTAACGCTCACTCTGCCTGGCTGTAACATCTAACAATTTCTCGTGTAACATTTTTAAAGGTCCTCTCACCTGATGTCCGAATACACGCTCGAATGGAGAACAGCCTAGGGCACTGTGCAATCCATCTCTAGCCGCAAACAAAGCAAATGGTAAATTATCATCCCAATGTCTGGGTGAATCTTCCCCAGTTGCCATCAACATTTTCTTGAGAGTTTGGTGGAACCACTCGATTCCCCCTTGACTCTGAGGATGGTAAGGACTGGGAAAATTGTGCTTTATACCAAATGAATTACAAAAATGTTTAAAGGTGGCGGAGCAAAAATTACTCCCATTATCAGTTTGAATTATACGGGGCATACCAAATAGTGAGAAAAATCGTTCCAACTACCTTATAATGGTAGAAACTCTAATGTTACGTAATACATATGCTTCAGGGAACCTGGTGGACATAACATTTTAAACATATACATATTTCCAGATTTGGTACGGGGTAAAGGTCCGACACAATCCAGTACCACATGAGTAAAAGGCTCCTCTTGCACTACAATAGGGTATAATCGTGCTCGTGGCACAGTCTGATTAGGCTTACCAACAGTTTGACAACACAATTGTGGCAATATCTGACCACATCTTTTTTAAGTTTAGGCCAATAAAAAAGTTTACATATCTTATGATACATACTGGTAATGCCTTGGTGACCTCCCATCAGGTCATCATGGGCAGCTTGCAATACCTCCTCCCTATACTCTGTTGGCACAACGAGCTGGGTTTTAGACTCACAATCATCTGATGAGGGAGTTCCTGATGGTCTCCATCTTCTCATCAGACATCGATCCTTGAAATAACAACCCGTACTCTCCCCCAAAGTATCAATGGAGTCGGCTGCTTCTGCATAACAATCAGCTAGACTGAGATCAGTACTCTGTAACTTACGCAAGGTCTGGAACTCTACAGCTGGAGCGAGCGGGCAAGGAACTGGTACCAGGGCCACCTCTTCCAGACCATCTGGGTCAGAATAAATTAGGGCTTTGGCACCGGCCTCACTCTCGACATCTACGTGAGCTAAAAATGTATCTTCAAGGTCCACCTCCACCTCCCTGTCTGAAGGAGTCCTGGCCTCGAGAACATCCACCTTGGTAGTAGCAGGACTTACTACATTCTGCTTACCCTGGATCTGGTCACAACACAGGCTGGATAAATGACACCATCGTCCGCATCTGGTTGAGCCAGTACTGCACTAGGTTTAGTATACATAACAGGACAATCAGTCCCACTAACTTGACACTTGTCAAAATCATTACCTACAATGATATCAATCCCAGGAATGGGCAACTGCTCACTGACTGCTACAGTGCACCAACCTGGTGTAATAGAAGAATTCAGGTTAACCTTAATTAATGGTACATGCTGGATATGCCCTCCAAGTCCCTGCAATAACACTACCTCTCCAGTGTCTTCTGTGCTAACATCAGTAAGAACACGGCGAGAAATTAAAGACTGAGAAGCACCAGTGTCCCTTAACAACTGAACTGGTTTCCAGGTTCCACTAGTACATAATAAGGTTCCCGAATGTAGGTATGGATCAAAATTAGTCACCCACTTGGGCATGACTGGAACAACATTGGCATTAAAGTTTTGCAAACCCCTACTCATAATCAGACCAGTTGGTCTCAACTCAGGGTGCAAAACATAACAGGAATTTACCACATGACCTCTTCTCCTGCTGTGAGGGATCTAGATCCCGCAGCTAGTTTTCCTAGTTTCTAGATTAGACTAGTCACTCTAGAAACTGAAGCTTTCAAAATAACATATACTTGTGGGGTGTTGAATGAATGCTTATGTTATGGACTATCATTTGTGAGTAGTTAGAGGTCTGTGATTGCTCTGTAGAGAGAATTACAGAAATTTTCCTGTTTCTGTGAAATAGGATGAGGTGGGTACTTGACTCTCCCAACGGTTTTACAGGGGGGGAGGGACAGTGGGGTGAACGTTGCCTTTCTCCCCCTCCTTGTGAAACATCGCGCCTTTGTCTTTAGGCCTCCCCCTCCTTGTGACGTCACAGGACGCCCGAGGGTGATGGAGGCATGTGATTGGTTTAGGCACCTGTGTTCCAAGCCGAGTTTTGGCGCGAAGAGCTGTGGTTGGAAGCGGCATCTTGGTAGTGTGCCGGCTCCAAGCTGATTGGTCAAGACAAGGTAGGGGGGAGGTATGGGCATTTGAGTTTCCCTGCCCGCCAGGGAGGGAGTTTGAATTGGGCGGCAAGCGGAGGAAGAAGTGTCTGGTGGAGGTGGCGGGCTGGCCACCTCCACCCCACGTTAATCGCTTCTCTCGTCCAAATTACTCATCGAATATGGCACTCCTGCCATCAGGGGTTGTGTCAAGGCCCAATTGGGTGAATTGGGGCCAAGGATTTATGGAAGGAACAGTAAAAAGCTAAAGAGACAGTTGACAGTGTTCACCCATGAGGCAGCTGGCAGAGTCTCATGGTGTAACAGGTGGGTCGAGTATCCTGTCTAGTGGCAATGGACAATTGGTGTTGGGTAGTGTAAGTGTGTGTGATATTACAGGCCCATGTTGGACTTTGCATTCCGCCAGCCTGCGTCAGTGTGGGGGACGCCGCCGGCCATTGTCACCCCAGTGTAGAGCAGGGCAGGCTCTGGTTTGCTGGAGTTGTGGGCGATTCCTCAACCACGTGTGTATGCCCGGGGGGCCACCCCGGCCACCCGCCTCATGGCCCGGCCACATGACCCGGCCACATGGCCCGGCTACCCCACCCGCCTGCCCGCGCGCCGGCCACCCACCCAGGCCACCCACGCGGCCAAACCCCATCCCCCCCTCTCAGCTCGGGAGGGGCGCTGTGGGCCACGCGATGGCCACATGCCTTGGCCACTTTCCCGGGACAGCCTAGGGCCACATCTTGTCGACGCATGAGGAGCAAGCAAGCTAAGTGTGGTAGTGTCCTGGGAAATGAGGAAAAAATAAGGGAAAGAGGGCAGTAGAAATGAGTACTATTATCATTGTGTACAGTGTGATGGGTACCGGTGGAAATTCACGGTAAGAGTTGTCTCAGAGCCTCGCCAGGCTAGAGAAGCAGCTGAGTGACAGCTGTCAGTAGGGTCCAGGTGATTGATAGGGCGGTACCTGGAGATATTATACACGGGACCACACTGTAGTATCATAATGTATATATAGTAGACTGACTAGAGTATGTAACCGGTCAGTGTAAAGATTTACCATATAAGTGATCCAGCCTGTCGATTCTATATAATCGTTCAGACTGGATTAATGCCATAGAGTACCGTAAATTATAATCATTAGAGGTAGGCAGGGATGTCAGTGGGGACCCCTGAGGTCTGTGTAGTTAGTTACATTTACTTGATGATATAATTTTCATTGATTATGTGAATGCCATTTCTATATGTTCATTTGCATGCTTTATGCACTGTGTTGTGTGGTGAGTCAGTAGATGTGATTGCTGGCTGATTGCCTAATGATGTCATTAGCATGTGGGGTATGCTGACGGCATCATTATGTTGCAGGTTTGTGCAGTATTGTTTCAGTTTATACGATATTATTGCCCCAGGAACTGTGTTGAGGGTTTAAGGGACCTCAAGGATTATTCAGGGGAATTCACAGTGCTTAATGAGAGCAGGCCATTGATGGGTTAATTGCCTTGCTGAGGTAAGTGTGTGTGTTCACAGTAGTCCTTTGCAATCGGGTGCAAGAAGATAAGGGGGGCAGTAATATTAGTATACTTTTGTGTGTTGCACAACCGTGTGTCATTATTGTGTGGGCACAGTAATTAGCGAGTTGCAGTAGCCGCAACCATATGTGGGCAGTGCTTTTATGATGTTGCATGCCATTGTAGTGTGACCTATGTAACGCTGGGGTTACTTTGTTTCTTTAAGTTGTGATGAGGACTTAAGGATTCAGTGAGTTAATTAAGGGGTAATTAACTGGATAAGGGGAGCACACTTAGTATTGTTGAGTGAGTGAGGGCTGTTATGAGAGAAAACAGTGTTGAGCTTGAGTGAGATACGTCTCGGGAGCAATTAATTGTCCGTGTGACAACTAATTGACCACTCTAGCTAATTATGTTGTGACGGTAAAGCGTTGGTGTTCGGCTGTTTCAAAAGCTAGGGGCAGGGCCTCGTCACATTAGAGAAAAAAAAGAGAAAAGCTGGAACTTTCGTCTGTGGTAAGGTAATGGGAAGACACACAAAACACAATTAAATTAACAATGAAATTTTAATTACTTTAGAAAAAAAGACATGCATAAAGTTAAGCACAAAATATAAAAGACAAGTCAACAAACAAAATAATATGAATAATCACTGGCAAATGAAAAGTTACGTTAAGACAAGTGAGTTACAGTGATAGCAAAATAAATATGAATGGAGCTGGAATATTGGCTTCGAGCTGCCACCTCCCTTAGTACACGAAAGTTAAAGCTTAGTCTACCAGCGAGAGATGTCAACTGCAAGGAGCACTGAGATATTCTGACAATACTGGGCCACTGCAGCCCAGACATCAACTTGTGGCGGAGGGCAGGTGCGACGGGACACCAGCCAATCAGCGACAGGCAGGCAATGGACAAGCAGTTTGCCGGTTTACGGTAGCGGTAGCTAGCAGGTGTCACTGTGCTGGGTACGATTTGCTCTCTGGGCAAAACGTTTGGCGATACTTGCTGGACGTATCTTCTATATTATCTTTTGTTTTTACGTACTTTGTAGGGAAGAGCAGGCTCAATCTCTCTTGAAAGAGATTATCGTCACAATGTAATTAGCCTTCTCATCATGAATTCACGTAGTGGGAGAGGATCTGTCAGAGTCTGTCAGTATTTGTGTTAACGTAATTTGCTCGAGACTAATTACCTTTCAGGGGTATAGCAATTAGTGGCTCAGGTTAATTAGTGGAGTAATTAACATTGGAGAGCTCCGATGACTCGGTAAAGCGAGGTCATGGAGCTAGCATTAATCGTTGTACTAATCATATCCTGTCTGAGGACAGTGGATTAGTGGCACATCTTGTTAATTAGGGTAATTAACTCCTTTCCCGTGAATTCAGTGTTTGATGAGACCTGCTTAGGCAGTGCGGAGTGAGACGTATTTATGGATGATTAATTATCGGTCCTGGTGACAGTTAATTAATTGCTCAGAATTAATTAGGGAATTAATTAGGGTAATTAACACTCACTAGTAATTTTTTGACACAGACTGTGGAGAAGCTACCAAGTTAGGGTAGGCTTAGTTAACGTAACTCAATGAGGATGTAATTAGTGGTCCGTTTGACCTTAATTGAGAATTACTCACTGAATACTTGCTAGGAGTCAAGTGTGATGTAATATAAGTTTGAGTTATTGTTAACAAGACAAGTGTTAAAGATTAACGTAGAGTATCATCGTGTTGTCTAGTGTGAGACAATTGTTTATGATTACCATAGTACTTTGTTGCTGACTGCTGCGATCAGTCAATTAATGTAATTAATCACTTAAGGCAATTTCTTTAAGTTGTCTGGTGACGAGAGTAGAGTCATCTAGGGATCTGTGAAGCTGTGTCCCAGAATCCCGCCTTGCCTGTCTTTGTTACTGTTTACAACAGTGCAACTTCTTGTAGGGAGTTGCAAAGAGTGTTCACACTGGGTTGTGATAGAGGGGAGGGATCACTGTTGGACTACCCTCCTAGTTACGTGGGTCTCTCCTGGGGGGCGGGAGGACCCCTAAGTTTGTGATTATAGTAGCTGTCAGGGAAACCGAGACACTATTGATTGCATGCTTGTGTCTTTGTCTTCAGTGGATATCCTTCATTTGTTCAGTTAGTTCATGTTGTCAGCCCGAAGTGTCAGCAAGATGGAGCCTGCTGTCACTTCTCGAGGGGCTGTTGAATAGCTGTGTTGCAAATGCCACTTGATGTACAATAACGTAACCATTCGCTGTGGTGTAACTTAGTCTGTGATATTATTTTTCTTTGATTTGCAATATTGCGTCATCAGTGGGCACACCTGTGTTCAGGTTAGTTCAGTATGCAGCCTCACAGCAAGGGTTGCTATTTAGCTGTTTGTTATCGTGCCACTGGATGGACATTAACGGAACGTAAACTCGGTAATGTAGTAGTTAGTCTCTTGTTATTAATAAATTGTTATGTTATAGAAAACAGTCTTTGATGTCAACCCTTCAACCATATTATTCCACCATATTTCTGCATATTATTAAATGTTGATGTGATCTTGATATGACGGCTGTTCTTGGGTATTCGAATTCCAATTCATAGCGCCACATCAAATATAAATATTTGATTGTGAGAACCCGTCGGTTACCCTTTATTCGTTTTAACGTCCTGTTTAACTAGGAGGAGCCAGCGGCCTATTGTGGACAGGTTTCCACCCTTGGTGGTGGAGGCCTGGCGGTTTGCTCCCGCTTTTCCTTTTTCTATTGGACTCATGCTTAACTGCCGTGAGCAGACTTTAAACTTGTAGTCCACCTCCTAAGGGAGGTAGGCGTAGAAAAAAATCTCACACCTGCAATATCTGCCAGTGGTTGGAACAGCCGAACCCACTGCAGGATTAATCACTACATTACTTGAGGTTGACAACCCTGTCTGTTGTGTCTCAGATTTAGGCTTTACACGAGAAGGGTTAAGGGGAGAAGGTGAAGTAGCTGGTCGAGTCTGGAAAACATGATTTTTATGAGCATAATGATTAGTTTTAGCATTAAAATGATTAATTGGTGCTCTAAAAGGCACTTTAGTAAGAAGTTCATGCTCATCAGCTAGCTTGGCTAGTTTTATAAGATCAGTGGTTTGTTTATTTTCAGCCATAAACAAAGCTAATTTCTCTGGCAGACATCCCAATACTTCCTCAGTTACTATGAGGTCTCTCAAAGTCTCAAACTCAAATATTAAGTGCTTTAATCCATCTGTCAAAGTGATTTAATTTTACCTGTACAAAGTCAAAAATAGTCTGGTCATGTGCTCTTTTTAAACTTCTGAATTTTACTTTATGTGCCTCTGGGATCTGCTGGTAAGCATTTAAAATACTTTGTTGAACAAATTTAAAATCGAAAGAATTCTCAGCAGGCAAAGATGCAAATACCTCTTAAGCTTTACCCTTAAATTGTCCTTGTAAAATGCTAACCCATTGATCTACAGGCCAGTTCATGCTGACTGCTAATTTCTTAAAATGTAAGAAAAATATTTCTGGATCTTCTTCATTAAACTTAGGTAATTCTACATGTTTACTGTACTTGGAAGAACTATTTGTACTCTCTGGATTATTACTAGTGTTACCTAGCCATGCTGCAATTCTCTGCTGTTCCAACCTGTTATTTTCAGCCATACTCTGCTGAAATTCTAATTGTTTAGTTTGTTGCTCTGCTAGTTGTAACTGAGTCTCCAACATCTGTTGCTTTTGCTCCAACTCAAGTTGTTTTTGCTGGTTCTGCAACTCCAACCTCTGATTGTCTGCTTCCAGCCTAGCCATTTCTAATTTAGTCTCCAACTCCAACTTTAAGATTGCCACCTTGTCCCTTGACTACTTCTAACTCTCCTAAACTCTCCTCGTCAAGTCTCTCCTCCTCAACCAAGTGTGTGACAATAACTCTTAACACTTGAGCTTTCAACATTTTACTGGAAACTGCTAGGTTCAATTCATCAGCCAGAACCAACAAACCAGACTTCTTTAAGTCTTTAATTTTTCTAAAATTTGGCTGTTCCACCAGCGCAGCAACCTGATCCTCCATGGTTGGCTCAATTATCACAACTTAACACTTGAAACAACACTAAAAATTATGCTTGGCCCTTGCCACAAGCTGAACACTTACCTCAAATCGTGAAGCATTGAGAAGTTTTCACAGCAGCTCAGATTGAACAGATAATTTCACAGGCTTGATTAGGTGTCACTAGATAATCACAGAGTACCTAGGAAGCCAATTGCTATTAATAATTAGCACTGTCAATTGTACATACATTACAGAGAATTAATCTTTCATCTTCCGGACAGTGGCCCTCATTTGTTACAACCCTTGAGACTTAGTACGGTTCTTTTCCCACAATGATCAATATATATTATATCAGCCTTGCCAACATGTGTCTAGGGGTAGAGAAATAACACTGCATAAATTGGGAAAATAATGTATCTACGCTAAGGGTGACAAACATAACAATTAAATGGTAAATATAATAGCCAGAAATGTTCTTTAGCATGCAATAATATAAATAAAATCCTTACTGAGCAATGAGCAATATCACCAGCACATGAATGATTAATTGGGATAATACACAATCATCTAACCAGAGAATTAACCAAGTATTTAGCTAAAATTAACAATAACCACGGACTCAACTTAAAACATGTCTCCTCTCGACCAAAGCTGCCACGCCTCTGCCCAAGCATCGGTTCCCAGGGCAGGCGTCCTACCACAATATCAACGAAACATCCACATAAACTATTGTGGAAATTCTACTAACAAAATGTAGTATTAATATTCAAATCATTATTAATCTTAATAGTATATAATAATATTATATTACTCAATATAATTTACTGGCAAACAATAATAAGAATTAATCAAGGTTGAACTATAACCACTCTCTTGACATCAAGTTCCCACACTGGCCACATCCAAATATGGTCATCCCCCCACACGGAAGAAACCAACATGAAAATACTTGCACAAAAAAGCCTCATACAATATAATGCAACTCAGGCACACTACAGCATGCTACAATATATAACGTACAATAGTCTACTATCATACAACTGGATGCTATACTAATTATAGAACAAGACAATAAAGTATATAAGCATCAAGGGTAATGTTAGAATCCTAGTAATATTCGTAACAACCTGTTAACTACTCTGAAACTTAAAAAGTTCTTTCTGCCATCCCTGTGACTCATTTGGCTACTCAGTTTCCACCTGTGTCCCCATATTCGCATACCACCCATGTTAAACAGTTTATCCTTATCTTCCCTGTCAATTCCTCTGATAATTTTGTAGGTAGTGATCATATCTCCCCTTACTCTTTTGTCTTCCAGTGTCGTGAGGTGCATTTCACGCAGCCTTTCCTCGTAAATCATGCTTATTAGTTCTGGGACTAGCCTAGTGGGGCTGCATACTCCAGGATTGGTCTTACATATGTGGTATAAAAGATTCTGAATGATTCCTTACACAGGATCCCCCCCCCCCTTCCTGTCTGGCCCGTTGTCGCCGTGATGGGGGCTTGGTGGGCGGCTGCCGGATTGTGATGCTCCATGGGTCAGCCCTGTCCTTTGCAGCTTTATGCTCCTGCTGTTGTCTTTACCAATTGTGCCAGACATCTTTTCCTTTTCCTCGTGTTTCATTTTTCTCCCCCCTCTTCTCCTTTCAAATTGTCATTTCCCGCCGACCTTTTGTCTGTTTTAATTAATAATTCTTTCGGCCTTCTTTTGTTTTGACGCCTGGGTGTTTAAGGAGGCATACTCCTGCATCTGTAGAACTGTAGTACCCAACGTCTTAAGCGAGGGGACCCTATTATTGTCAATCCTCCTTTCGTCACTGAACCCGATCTTGACGGTTCTTAAGGTGGTGTTTGAGGGGCGCATACTCACGACGTATCCCTGGGGGGGAGGGCTCCAGCAAGATTGGCAATAAGTCTCTTGTTGGGTGTCCTGCTTTTAATTGTGGCTCCATGGTGGGTGTGGGAGCACATTCGTGAATGAAAGTCTTTCCTCTTTTGAATGTCAATTAATGTTCCTCTTATACCTTCTCGGGCTCGTGGGGTGGCGACCAAGCCCTCAAGTCGGCTTGTCTTGGAAGACTAAGCTCTGTAGCCCCCGCTGCATAGGGCTCTGACCTTGCTCCTCCTTTGACCCTCCTGACTACTCCCCTCAGCTCCCTTCCCTCCTCTGTGGTTGGGTCGCGCCCCAAGCCCCCAGTGGTGACCACCTCGTCCCCTGGCACGGCTCAGTCTCTAGTTGTGACTACTGCGTCTTTTAACCTCTCTCTCTCTCTTGGGGTTCTCAACGCTGTTCTCACCACGGCCGCACTCGCTCGATTCCTTCCCGTACTGATGCGTATCAAGCCTTGTTTGGTCCCGCTGCGTGGGCCAAATACTTTGATCTCCTCCCTCTTGATTTTACACCTCCTGACGATTTCTCCCTCCATAGGCACCTTGTAGATTCAGTAGATGCCTTTGTAACCTTCAACCCCACCCGTCTCGGTACACATGTCATTGCTACTCCTTCTCAGAATGCAGCCTCCCGCTTGGCCGCTTTATCCTGCCTTGGCAAGACCCCTGTTCGGGTCTCCAAGAACGCTCGGTTGAATGCCAGTGTTGGCACTATTCTCCTCCCACCCCATGTTGAAACCGGTGTTTTGAGTCTACAGGACTGCCACGAAAATATTCGCCATATCCTCAAAGCCCAGGGCCATTCTGTCGTCCAGGTAAACTCGTTTACTCGTCCCCCTCGTGGTCGTCGCCATCAACGCCTTCGGGTTGTGCAGATTACCTTTGATTGTAGGACCCTTCCGCCCTCTGTCATTCTTGTTGGTGCCAGGTGCTCCGGCCAGGAGTACATTCCCTCTCCTCGGCTCTGTAATAAGTGCTGGAGGTTTGGGCATGGAGCCTCCCCATCTCCAGTACTCTCTCTCTCTCAGTCCTGTGTGTGGGGACGAAGGTCACTCTAAGTCGGAGTGCACTTCTCCCCAGGCTCGCTGCCTCAATTGCAGTGAGGCCCACCCTACCTTCTTCTGTACGTGTATACATTACAAGCTTGAAGCAGCGGTCCTGAACTTGAAACACCGGGAACGTTTGTCTTTTCCTGAGGCGAGGCACCACGTTCGCTGTCTCCCACCTTATGTTACCGTCTCTTATGCTCGTGTGTTGCGCTCTTCCTCTCCTCGTCCTTCCCGCCTTCCTCAGTTTCCAGGGTTTAGACCCAGACACGCCCATCGCCTCCTCCTCCTCTGTTCCTTTGAGTTCTGTCCCGAAGGGTCCCCCTCATGGCTCTCTTGTCTGGAGTTCCCCTTCTTTATACCCAGTCTGTCATGTCTCCTGTGTCTTCTTCCTCGTCTCCCTCCGATCCTCCTTTCCGTTCTTCTCCGTCTCTTAGCTTTCCACACCGCCTGTCAGTGTGGGCTAATGTCCATCGCTTTTCAGCGTCCAACGTGTTTGCTTTCGTTCTGCCTCTCCTGTAGAGACACTTGAATCTGTGTGCCCAGTACATTGTTGCTGGGACGCCGTTCTCTTTGAGTCAGAAGCGAAGGCCTGGCTCCTCTCCTTCCTCCTCCATGGCGGGCAAGAAGGCTTCGCTTTCTTCCTCGCCCCCCTACCTCTGACTCTCTCGCTCCATCCCCTCCCGTTTCGGTGGTTGCGCCCCCTGTTCCTGCTATGGAGGTTTCTTTGGCCTCCGCTTCCCTCGCGATTGCTGCCCTTGCCTCCTGCTGCTGTCCTTGACCCTCGGTTGTCCCCCCTCCTCCTCGTGTCCCTGCACATCCGCCTCTGGTCTGTCCTCCCGCTCCCTTTCCTCCGTCTTTACTCAGTTTACCCATGCCCCCTAACTCTGACTTCGCTGACCCTTACCCTGATCCTGCATTTCTTTAATGTGCTGTGTTCTTTTTTCACCTGTTTCTTCGTTGTTCTCTGTTGTTGTCCTTTCTCTTCGTGTTGATGTCTATTCTTCAGTGGAACATTAGTGGTTATTACGCCAATTTCCTTGAACACCAACTTCTGATTTCACGGTTTTTGCCCCTTTGTGTCTGTCTCCAGGAGCCGATGCTTGGTGCTCGTCCTAGTCACTTCCGTGGCTGTTCCTTTCTCTCCTCCCCCCCTCCTGCTGTTGCTGGAGCTCCTAGCTCTTCTGCTCTCTTCATTCGCTCTGGTGTTCCCTCTGTCCCCTTACTTTTTCCATCACCTCTCCACTGTTCTGCTTCCCGTATCTTTGTGAGGAAATGGTACACGGTTTGTTCCATTTATCTCCCCCCGAGTGTCCCGCTTTCTCTTCCCGATCTTAAACACCTACTACACTCTTTGCCAGAGCCTGTGCTTCTGTTAGGCGATTTCAATTGTCGCCATGCCCTTTGGGGTGATGTTCTGACAAACAACCGGGGGGTCGCCTTCTTGAATCGTTCATCCTCTCTTCTTCCCTGTCTCTTCTGAATTCTGGTGAGCCCACGCATTTGGACTCTCATACTCACACCCTTTCCTGTCTTGATCTTTCTCTCTGCTCGTCGTCTCTTTACTTGGATTTTAGGTGGTGAGTTCTTGATGACTTCCATGGCAGTGACCATTTCCCCATCCTTGTTACCTTTTTCTCTTTTCTCCCTCCCCTCTCCTTCCCTAGGTGGCAGTTTTCTACGGCAGACTGGAACCTATTTACCTGCTCTCTCTGACCTCTCACTTCTGCCTCTCCCCCGCTCTCTCCTCCTTTTTCATGGCACCATCTTCGATGCTGCCCTCCGCTCTATTCCTCGCTCTTCTTCTCGGGGACCACGGAAGTGCGTTCCCTGGTGGAATGCAGACTGTGCTCGGGTTGTCCGCTGTAAGCATGCAGCCTGGAAGAGATACCGCAGACAGCCGATTCTTTTCATTTTTTTCGGAAGGCCAGTGCGGTGGCCCATAGGGCCATCCGTACGGCAAACGTGAATGTTGGATGTCTTATGTCTCCGCCATTACGTCCGAAACTCCTCTGCCGCAGATCTGGAAGCGTATCCGAAAGATAGCAGGTAAGTTCGTTCCCAATGTCTCGCCAGTCCTTCACCTCTGTGGTACTCTTGTGACGGACCCGTTGCAGGTCGCTACCGAACTGGTTTCCCACTTTTCTTCTGGTAGCTCTGGTTCTCATCTTCCTCAATCTTTCCTTCTTCGTAAATCTGTCCTTGAATCTCGTTCTTTAGATTTCTGCAATCATCTCCGACTTCCCTATAACGATCCCTTCTCTCTCTCTGAACTTCGGTCTGCTCTGGCATCGATCTGCAGTTCTATGGCGGCGGGCTTCGATGGCATTCATTATGAGATGCTTCGCCATCTCCCTCCGTGCACGTCTCAGTATTTACTGAATCTGTATAATCGGATCTGGGAGTCGTCGTCAGTCCCTGAGGACTGGCTCGATGCCGTTGTCCTCCCTGTTCGAGAAACAGGGTCTCTGGTTCCCCTAAGGACTTTCGCCCTGTTGCCCACACGAGTTATGTCTGCAAACTCTTTGAACGTATGGTTAACGTTCGTCTGATGTGGTTCTTAGAACACTATCACCACCTTTCCCCTTCTCAATTGGAGGTCTATATTCGTACTGCTTTTGCTGCGAAGACCTCCTTTGTTGCCTCCTCTTTTGACCTGGAAAAGGCTTACGACACCACTTGGCGATATTATATTCCGTCCCAACTTCATTCTTTTAGCCTTCGTGGTAATCTCCCTCTCTTTCTCCAAAGCTTCCTCTCTCGTCGTTCCCTTCGGGTGTGGCTTGGTACCGCTCTCTCTGCCTCTTTTCAGCAATACGAAGGTGTGTCCCAAGGTAGTGTTCTGGCCACTACTCTTTTTCTGGTTGCCCTCAATGATCTTCTTTCCTCTCTTCCTTCTGGAGTCTTCTCCGCTCTCTACGTCGACGATCTTACCCTTTGCTGTTGGGAAGATGATTCGCCTCTCCTTCAATGCCTGCTTCAACTTGCGATTGATGCCGTGTCATCTTGGGCCACCGATCATGGCTTCAGGTTCTCTACGTCTAAGACTTGTGCTATGACTTTTACTCGGAAGCGTGTCTTTCTTCGTCCTTCTTTTACACTTTATGGTCACGCCATTGTATACAAGGATTCCACTAAGCTTTTGGGGTTGATTTTTGACACTCGTTTGTCTTGGTCGCCCCATATCTCTTACTTCCGAGTTGAATGATCTAAGGCCCTTACCCTTAAGGCCCTTCAGGTGTTGTCCCATACTTCTTGGGGAGCGGATAGGCGCACTCTCCTCGCTTTACATTCCTCTCTTCTCCAGTCTAAACTCGATTATGGTTGCCCCACTTACTCGTCTGCTTCTCCTTCTACTCTTCGCTGTCTTGATGCTTTGTACCATACTGGGTTGCGCCTCGGTTCTGGTGCCTTTCGTTCGACTCCCGTCCTCAGCTTGTATGTTGACACTGGCTTCTGATGTTTCCAGGACCGCCGTGATCGCTACTGTCTTTGCTATCTTGCGCGGTCCTTGCAACATCCTTCCTTTCGCCTCTGACGTGCTTTGACTTTTACCCCTCCTGCGGTTCCTGTTCCTCTTTACTGTTACCTATCGTACGTTAAGGCTCGTGACCCTACAGCAGCCAAACTTTAATTACGTCTAGGGATACGAGACAACTGCTGTTCTCAATAACGAATCACCAGTATAACCCCTTGATAAGTAATGAGCACAATAATAAATCTTCATAGGACTGAAGAATAGATAAAACAATCTTATAATATATATATTAAATAAATCTCAATAGCAAACAGATGATTATATGGTCACAATATATCACATTAAAAATATCACTGAAACTTCCAGACATTAAATCAATATTATTCTATGTATGGCTATGACAGAACAAAAATGTAACTTAACTCCAAGATGTTATCTCCCTGGTTCCTGCTCAGCTACTGAATAACATAACACGGGAATCAAAACAGATTGCCTTGCCCCGCGAATAAATTGCCAAAGTTACAATATTTATTATTTCAACAATGGAGCAATACATTGTGACAAGAGTAATCTTAAACTAACTTAATGAATAATTAATACATATTGATATACACAAATTAAAGTAATAGTTTCTTTACATAGTAATTAAAATATGCATACAGAAGGGAATAATGGCATGCACACCCAGCAACGGACGATCCCACGACAATTTGCCAGATACAGTTCACTCAATTATTATTCACCTCTGTTACCCACTTATGATCACATATAAATCATTAGTTCCCGTGGGAAAACTGATCACACAAAGAAATAAACAATCATTCCCACGATACGTTGGGCCTAACGCCAACACTGTAACATGAATGTGCATTTGCATAGAACATATAAGTATAACAATATACATGCTTGTAATTTATACACAATTATAAATGTACATATTAATATATTTACTTACGTATCTTATAAGGGTACGTAACACTTCCACCTCCAAGAAAAAAAATGCAATAGATTGAAGATCAATGGCATTTTTTCCGAAGTAAAAATGTTAAGTAAAAAGAAACATTTCATTTATGGTACATCAAAACTTCTTGACAAAGCATCAGCAATAACATTTTGTCTGCCTGGAATATGTTTGATTTCTACATTAAATTCCTGCAAAAACAATGACCAGCGCAGAATTCGTTGGTTCTTGACTTTCATCATATTTATAAAGATAAGGGGGTTGTGGTCTGTAAATACTAACACTTTATTTCCTGATAAGTAAATCTCAAACTTCTTGATTGACAATATAAGACCCAACGCCAACTTTTCTACCACTGAATAATTTCTCTGAGCTGCATTAAATTTTCTAGAATAGTAATACACAGGATGCTCAATCTGGTCTAAACCAACTTGAATAAGCACAGCACCTATTCCAACATCTGACGCATCAATGTGTAATATAAATGGTTTATCAAATTGGGGACTAGCAAGAATAGGTGAGGTGGACAATATGCCCTTTAGGTTCTGAAAAGCATTCTGACAATCTTGTGTCCACTGAAACTTTACTTGCTTGCGTAACAAGTTTGTCAAAGGAGCAGCTACTGTTGAAAAATTTCTACAATAACGCCTATAGTATGCACACATACCAATAAACCGTTGGACTCCTTTCTTATTGGTCAACACTGGGTAGTCCACAATGGCTTGAATCTTATCTTGTAAGGGGATAATCTTACCTTGTCCTACCTCGTGTCCAAGATAAGTTATCGTACCTCTTGCCCAACTACACTTATTCATATTTATGGTTAACTTTGCGTTTTTCAACACTGTAAACAAGTTCTTAAGGCCTAAGAGATGATCTGCCCAATTCTTACTGTACAAAGCAATGTCATCAAGGTAGGCCCTACAATCTGGCACATCCTTGAGTAAGAAATTCATGAGTCTTTGAAAAGTAGCAGGTGCATTTCTCAAACCGAATGGCATGACATTAAATTCATACGCACCATCAGGTGTAACAAAAGCAGTAACCTCTTTAGCATACTCTGTTAATGGAATTTGATAATACCCTTTTGACAAATCAAGCTTACTTACATATTCGGCATGACCTATGGACTCAATACATTCTTCCAACAAGGGTAAAGGAAAAACGTCCACTGTAGTGTTCTTGTTCAGTTTCCTGTAATCCACGCACAATCTCCAGGTTCCATCTGGTTTTGGCACTAACAAACACGGAGAGCTCCAAGTACTTTGACTTGGCCGAATGAAATCATGCTGGAGCAGATATTCCACTTCTGCTCGTATAATTTTCCTCTTTTCGGGATTCACTCGGTACGGATGTTGTCGAATGGGGGTGCTGTCCAGGAGCTGAATGTCGTGTGTGATGAGGTGGGTCTGGGTAGGAACCTCCCCAAACAGAGATGTATGGTTGTCCAGCAGAACCTGGAACTCATCACGTTGTTCCTCCTGTAAATGACATAGCATCTCCCTGCCATTGGAACTGGAACTGAGAAGTGGGATATTAACATCATGTCTCTCACTACAATTATCCTCAGGTGGTAACTCTTCCCGACTAAAACAAGCTACTACACCAGGTCCAACATAAGCTTTTAATCTGTTAATGTGTACAGTCATTTGGGGTTCTGAAAGATTAGGGTTAATTAGTTTATAAGTTAGGTCTCCCACCTTGTCTACCACTTGGTAGGGTCCTGCGAACTTATGGGACATGGAAGTCCCCATACGAGGTTTCAACACCAACACCAAATCTCCGACATCAAACGACCTTAGCTTAGCTTTGAACTTCCTGTCATATCTTACTTTAATGTCTTGTTGAGTCCTTCCCAGGTGTTCTTTCGCCAACTCACGAGCCCGACACAACTTAGCCTTGACCTCACTCAAGTACAATCCACTCTGATGAACAGAGACATCTCCCAACAACTTTTCTTGTAGCATTTTAAGAGGACCTCTTACTTGGTGACCAAACACTTGTTCAAAGGGTGAACAGCCCAATGACTCTTGTAGCCCTTCTCTAGCAGCAAACAACACAAAGGGGAGATTCTCATCCCAATTACGTGGATGAGTTTCTCCGGTTGTCTTCAGCATTTGTTTCAAAGTCTGGTGGAAACGTTCAAGTCCACCTTGGCTTTGTGGATGATATGGACAGGATAATTGGTGCCGAATCCCTCGGGATTCGCAAAAAGTTCTGAAAACTTTAGAAACAAAATTTCCCCCATTGTCACTCTGAATAACTCTAGGCATTCCAAACAACGAAAAGAATCTTTCAAGACACTTGATGAGATTATGAGCCTTGGTATTCCGTAGAGCATAAGCTTCAGGAAATCTAGTAGTCATACACATGAGAGTGAACAAAAACATGTTACCCGATTTAGTGTTAGGTAAAGGACCCACACAATCAATTACAACATGAGTAAATGGTTCATCAGGAACTACAATAGGTTGCAATGGTGCTCTAGGTACAGATTGATTTGGTTTACCAACAATTTGACAGGGTATACAGTTATGACAATATCTGACCACGTCTTTCTTTAACTTTGGCCAGAAAAAATATTTACTTATCTTATGGTACATATTCGTGATACCTTGATGACCTCCCATGGGGTCATCATGTGCAGCCTGCAGGACCTGCCTACGATAATCATTGGGGACAACGAGTTGGGTTCTAATCTCACAATCATCTGAAGAGGGAGTTCCCTTGGGTCTCCACCTTCTCATCAGAAGTCGATCCTTGAAGAAGAAACCCGTCCCTTCCTCCAATGCATCAACATTATCAGGAGCCTCAGAAACACACTTACTTAAACTAGGATCAGTAGTCTGTACAACACTTAAGGGCAATGACTCAGACTCAGCAGCGAGCGGGCAAGAACCTAGTAGCTTGATCTCTTTTCCCGATTGATCAGAATAAAATGGAGTCATAGCTACTTCGGCCTCACTCTCGACAACTGGCGCACTGGAGACAAGAGGGCAAGGTACAGATAGTTCAGCCTCCTCACCTTCACTTTCCTTGTGATTTAGGTTCGGCGGGGCTTCTACTACGGCCTCACTCTCATCATCCAGTCGAGTCATAAAAGAATCCTCAAGATCCACCTCCCACTCCTTTACTGAAGGGGTCCTGGTCTTGGGAACAGCAACCTCAGTGAAGACAGGATTACTCTCACCTGTTTTTCCCATTGATCTAGTTACAACACAAGCAGGGTAAATAATATCATCATCTGCTACTGGTTGAGCTAATACATTATGGGGTTTAGTTAACATGATGGGACACTTGGGCCCTACAACCATTTGGTTGCCAAAATCATTACCTAGAATAATGTCTACCCCAGGAATGGGCAGTTGTTTACTTACACCAACATTACACCATCCTGAAGTATAGTTAGAATCAAGGTTAACTTGCAATAAGGACACTGGTTGCACACTACCGGCAATACCTTGGAGAAGAACAACTTCACCCAGATCTCGGGTGACAACATCATCAAGTACCTTCTGGGTAATAAGAGACTGGGAAGCTCCAGTATCACGGAGTAATTGAACAGTCTTATGTCTACCATTATTACATAATAAGGTACCTGTGGAAATATAGGGTTTGAATTCAGCCATCCAATTGGGACTGACTGTAATACATGAAGAATTAATAGGTTGCCATCCTTTACTCATAATAAGACCAGTTGGTCGTAGTTCAGGATGCAAACTAAAACATGAAGAAATCACATGCCCCCTTCTCTTACAATGGGTACAATGTTTGACAGTGGACACACTGGTAGAACCAACTGCCGGTTTAGAATTAGCATTACTAGGCTTAGATGATCCTGGCAATGGAGTAACCATCTTAGGGTTAGTAAGAGAAGAGTTCACGGGAGTAACTGTCGCACCAGGAGGAGACTTATACTGATAAGGAGTACGGTGAGCATTGAAATTTACTCTACGACTAGACTTAGGTGAAGTGGCCGTAAACGGGGCCTTAGTCAGCAACTCATGCTCATCCGCGAGCTTTGACAGCTCATCAATATCTGTTACATTCTTTTGTTCTGCCATAAAAGTAGACAACTGGTCTGGAAGACATGACAATACTTCTTCCATTATAAGAAGATTCTTTAGAGCATCAAAATCAGTGACTGCAAGTGACTTTAACCATCTGTTGCAAAAATTCGTCTTCTGACGAGTAAAATCTGCTATTGTCTGATCCCTGATTCTCCTTAGGTTCCTGAACTTTTGCCTGTGTGCCTCTGGATTTAACTGGTACGCATTGAGGATGCTTTTCTTTACAAAATCATAATCAAAACTATGAGCGTCAGGTAGGGATGTGAAAACCTCCTGACTACGCCCCTTAAATTGAGACTGCATAATGGCTACCCACTGATCCCTTGGCCAGTTCATACTGATGGCAATTTTATACAAATGTGCAAAGAAAACCTCAGGATCCTCCTCATTGAACTTGGGCAACTCTATATACTTATTCATCCTGATGGGATTATTATCACTATTTGTTGAAACATTACTAGTATTTCCATGCCCAGCTGCCATACGCTGTGATTCAAGCCTGAAGTTAGTGTCAGCCATTTGTTGTTGAATCTCTAATTGCCTAGTTTGTTCCTCGGCTTGTTGCTTCTTTGTGGCTTCTATTTGCAACTGTACCGCAATTTCTAAACGCCTAGTCTCAAGCTCTCTTTGCTGAGCTTCAGCCTCTAATATTTTCTGTTCTTTTTGAGCTTCAAGCTCTAATTGGCGAGCTTCTAACTCAAGACGCTTTAACGTCATCTGATCACTCGACTCCTCTCTTAACTCCTCTAGAATTTCTTCATCTAACTCCCCATTCTCAACAAAATGCGTCACAATGACTTTCAATATTTGGGCTTTAACCATTCTATTGCTGGCGGTCAAATCCAACTGATTTGCCATTTGTATTAACTCAGTCTTTTTAAGGTTCTGAATCCCTTCAAAGTCTGGGTGAGCCACCAACGCTGCAACTTTCTCCTCCATCGTTACTAACACTTGGCACTTGATTCACAACAATAATTAAAATAATGGCACTGCACTACACTTCACTGTAAAATTGTCACCACACTGAAAATTCGCTTGGCCTCACTGCACAAACAAAATATATAGGATGACTTACCTCAAAATCGTGAAACGTTGTTACTTGACACACAGGAAGGCTTGCTTGGCACATGGAATAGTTCTTAAGAAACACACAGACACTTGACACACTGGTACCTAGGAAGGCAAGGTTAGATTAGCATAGTTAAGTTAAAGTGAGAACAATATTTCCCGGCACAGGCCCCCATAACTCTTTGTTACCTATCGTACGTTAAGGCTCGTGACCCTACAGCAGCCAAACTTTAATTACGTCTAGGGATACGAGACAACTGCTGTTCTCAATAACGAATCACCAGTATAACCCCTTGATAAGTAATGAGCACAATAATAAATCTTCATAGGACTGAAGAATAGATAAAACAATCTTATAATATATATATTAAATAAATCTCAATAGCAAACAGATGATTATATGGTCACAATATATCACATTAAAAATATCACTGTAACTTCCAGACATTAAATCAATATTATTCTATGTATGGCTATGACAGAACAAAAATGTAACTTAACTCCAAGATGTTATCTCCCTGGTTCCTGCTCAGCTACTGAATAACATAACACGGGAATCAAAACAGATTGCCTTGCCCCGCGAATAAATTGCCAAAGTTACAATATTTATTATTTCAACAATGGAGCAATACATTGTGACAAGAGTAATCTTAAACTAACTTAATGAATAATTAATACATATTGATATACACAAATTAAAGTAATAGTTTCTTTACATAGTAATTAAAATATGCATACAGAAGGGAATAATGGCATGCACACCCAGCAACGGACGATCCCACGACAATTTGCCAGATACAGTTCACTCAATTATTATTCACCTCTGTTACCCACTTATGATCACATATAAATCATTAGTTCCCGTGGGAAAACTGATCACACAAAGAAATAAACAATCATTCCCACGATACGTTGGGCCTAACGCCAACACTGTAACATGAATGTGCATTTGCATAGAACATATAAGTATAACAATATACATGCTTGTAATTTATACACAATTATAAATGTACATATTAATATATTTACTTACGTATCTTATAAGGGTACGTAACATTTACCACCTCCCTCTTTCTGTCCGGTTATCTCGCTTACAGGATTCTCTCTCAGTTCGTATTTCTAATATTTCTCCTCGTGTTGTTCCTTCTTCGTGGAGAGTCCCCCTTCCACAGTTTTGTACATCCTTAACCCGCATCACTAAAGCTTTTACCCCTCTTACAGTTCTGAAACGCCTTTTCCTTGAGCACCTTTCTTCATACTCCCACTCCGTTTCCATCTTCACCGATGGGGTCTAGGTCTGCGGACGGTGTAGGCTACTCTGTTATTTTTCCTGACAGCACTTATATGGCCGGAGACTATCTCCGGACATGTGTAGTCTCCTTATCTTCGGAGACTAGCATCTTCACAGCGGAACTTTATGAAATTCTCTATGCTCTTCGTCTCCTGCTTTCTCGTTTTCAATCTTCCTGTGTAGTTGTTGTTGACTCTCGTAGTGCCCTCATGGCTCTTGGGTCCTTTAATCCGGTTCATCCAGTAGTTGTTGAGATACAGCATTGGCTGTTTCTTATTCACAGTAAATTTAAGTCGGTTGAGTTTTGCTGGGTTCCCAGCCATATTGGTGTCTCTTTAAATGAGCGTGCGGATGCTGCCACTAGGGAAGCTGTCCGCTCTTGTCCCATCTCACGTAAAAGTATTCCATATTCCGACGTTTACCCAGTAATTCATTCCTCCACCCTTATCCGTTGGTAGGCTTGTTGGTCTTCTGTTACTGATAACAAACTGCATACTCTTAAAAGTTGTGTGTCCTCATGGCCGTCCTCCTACCACCGTAACCGGCGATGGGAAACGGCACTAGCAAGGTTGCGTTTTAGCCATGCTCACTTAACTCATGGTCATTTAATGCATTGCCCCTCTTACGGTCGAGCATATCTGTCTTGAATATCCTGACTTCTGGGAGGAGCGTGTGTCTTGTTTTCAGACCGTCCCCCACGGTCGCTAATCCCTCGATAGAATTCTTGGTGAATCGGAAACTTTTGATATTGTTCACCTTATGCGTTTCTGTTCTCGTATTGGCATCCTGAAAATTTCACTCGAGAGGATTAAAAGGCAGGTCCCCATCTGGACTGTTTTATGTTACCCCAGTGAGTGATTGTTCGTCTTCTAGTTCCCTTCAAATTTCGCTCAAGGGGATTAAATAGCCGGTCTATGGCCCAGATGTTTTCCGTTACCCAGCGACCAGCACAGGTGCATTCATCTTCCCACATTAAGCCCAGTTTCCTTAATGACATATTTCTATACTGTTTCCCATTTTGTAAGATAATTTTCTAGCTAAGATTGGATATTGAACATAAGAAATTAAATTCCAGAAGGCCTCTTTACAGGATCTTCTATTTACTTCCAATCTATGTTGACCAAAACATCAATTACCTGGTTGATGGGGTTCTGGGAGTTCTTCTACTCCCCAAGCCCGGCCCGAGGTCAGGCTCGACTTGTGAGAGTCTGGTCCACCAGGCTGTTGCTTGCAGCGGCCCGCAGGGCCACATACCCACCACAGCCCGGCTGATCCGGAATTTCTCTTAGAAAATCATCCAGTTTTCTCTTGAAGATGTCCACGGTTGTTCCGGCAATATTTCTTATAGTCGCTGGGAGGACGTTGAACAACCGCGGACCTCTGATGTTTATACAGTGTTCTCTAATTGTGCCTATGGCACCTCTGCTCTTCACTGGTTTAATCTTACATTTTCTTCCATATCGTTCACTCCAGTACGTTGTTATTTTACTGTGTAGATTTGGGATCTGACCCTCCAGTATTTTCCATGTGTATATTATTTGGTATCTCTCTCGTCTCCTTTCTAGAGAGTATATTTGGAGAGCTTTGAGACGATCCCAATAATTTAGGTGTTTTATCTCGTCTATGCGTGCCGTATATGTTCTCTGTATTCCCTCTATTTCAGCAATCTCTCCTGCTCTGAAGGGGTAAGTGAGTACTGAGCAGTACTCGAGACGGGACAACACAAGTGACTTGAAGAGTACAACCATTGTGATGGGATCCCTGGATTTGAAAGTTCTCGTAATTCATCCGATCATTTTTCTGGCTGACGCGATATTTGCTTGGTTATGCTCCCTAAACGTTAGATCGTCGGACATCATTATTCCCAGATCCTTGACATGCTGTTTTTCTACTATGGGAAGATTCGATTGTGTTTTGTACCCTGTATTATGTTTCAGATCCTCATTTTTGCCGTACCTGTGTACCTGAAATTTATCACTGTTAAACATCATGTTATTTTCTGCTGCCCAATCGAAAACTTTGTTGACATCTGCTTGTAGTTTTTCAATGTCTTCAGCAGAGGTAATTTTCATGCTGATTTTTGTGTCATCTGTAAAGGACGACACGAAGCTGTGACGTGTATTTTTGTCGATATCAGATATGAGAATAAGGAACAGTAGCGGTGCAAGGACTGTACCTTGAGGTACAGAGCTTTTAACATCGCTTGGACTCGATTTTATCTGATTGACTGTTTTTGTTCTATTCGACAGGAAATTGAGTATCCAGCGTCCTACTTTTCCAATTATTCCCATTGACCTCATTTTGTGAGCTATCACCCCATGGTCACATTTGTCGAACGCCTTTGCAAAGTCTGTGTATACAACATCTGCATTTTGCTTTTCTTCTAGGGCTTCTGTGATTTTGTCATAGTGGTTGAGTAACTGTGACAGACAGGATCTTCCCGCTCTAAATCCATGTTGTCCTGGATTGTGCAATTCATTGTTTTCCATAAAACTAGAAATTTGATTCCTAATCACTCTTTCAAACACTTTTATTATGTGTGATGTTAGTGCAACTGGCCTATAATTTTTTGCCAAGGCTTTACTCCCCCCTTGTGCAACGGAGCTATATCTGCAGATTTAAGTGCTGCTGGTATCTCCCCTGTATCCAGGCTCTTTCTCCATATTACGCTGAGTGCTCTCGCTACTGGTACTTTACATTTCTTTATGAATATTGAATTCCATGAGTCAGGCCCAGGAGCTGGGTGCATAGGCATATTGTCAATTTCTCTTTCAAAGTCTTCCGAGTTTGTGGTAATATCCGTTATATTATCTGCAGCTTGAATGTCATTCATAAAGAAGCTGTCTGGGTCATCAACTTTCATGTTGTTTATTGGTGTGCTAGACATAGCCTCATACTGGCTTCTTAGAATTTCACTAATCTCTTTGTTGTCCTCTGTGTACGTACCCTCATTTATAATTAACGGTCCAATACTGGTCGAGGTTTTGGATTTTGATTTTGCGTATGTGAAAAAATATTTCGGATTTTTCCTTATCTCTTGTATAGCTTTCTGTTCCAATTCCATTTCCTCAGACTCATATGATCGCTTCAACGTTTGTTCTATTTCTTCGATCTCCTGCTTAGGCTTGTTTTCCTTGCTTGTGATAGTTGTGTCTGCCGAAGCATTTCCGTTATTTTTTTTCCTTCTCCTGTACAGTCGTCTGCGTTCTCTTTCTAGAGTGGTCCTCTTTCTGCCCCTCCTCACAGGTACGTGCTTCAAGCAGACCTTGTAAGCTTCAGCTGTCAGTTGAGCTATTCCCTGTGTGGGAGTTTTGTCGCTTAAGACCGTATCCTATTGAATGGTTGCAAGGTCTACATTTATTTTTTCCCAGTCAATCCTCTTATTGTTGAAACTGAATTGATTGAATATTCCTTCTCGCTTGTTGGGTCTCTTAGACCTACTACCGTTATTTATGCTAGTTCGCACTTCAATGAGCTTATGGTCTGAGTATGAAGTATCTGAGATTGTTATGTCTCTGATTAGTTCATCATTGTTTGTGAATAACAAGTCTAGTGTGTTTTCGTTCCTAGTTGGTTCTGTAATCTGTTGATTGAGCGAGAATTTGTCACAGAATCTCAAAAGTTCTCTGACCTGTGGTTGGTTATTTGCTACTATTGTTGGTTGTTTTTATTGTTGGTTGGTTATTTTGCTACTATTAGACGAACTGCAGTAGGTCTATCCCCTATTAAATTAATTCCCCCCCTTTCATCTCCATTTATACACTTCAATAATATCACTCCATTAATATTCAGAAGTACCTATTTGTCCTCCCACTTTTATGGAAGCTTTATATTTATAGTGTCTAGTTAAGGATAGTTCATTGAGCATAGGAATGGATGAAATCCACTATTTCCCATTCGTATGAAACAAGGGAAGTAACACAGAACATAAACTAACATGTATCTCAGCGTTCAACCCTGTTACCGAACCAGTATTTACCCAGATTTTTTCCTGAATAAAAACTTATCCAATTTATACCCATGATTCGTGTTGATACTTTTAATGTCTTATGCAGATGAGAAGTCACAAAAACGTGGCTGAAAAATGTTGACAAAACCACACACTAGAAAGTGAAGAGACGACGACGTTTCGGTCCGTCCTGGACCATTATCAAGTCGATTGCCCATTCATATGTCCAAGCTGATTGAATATCTTTCCACATTCTGGACTCTCATGAGGTCGATCACACAAATGCATTGACTTGTGAGTCTTAATATGGGCAAACCGATTGAATCTCCTTCCACACTGGAAAAACTGGAGACTGTTACAGTTTTGGACTGTTTCAGACTGTTTCACAATCGATTTGATAATGGTCCAGGATGGACCGAAACGTCGTCGTCTCTTCACTTTCTGGTGTGTGGTTTGGTCAACATTCTTCATTCTTATGTTCTCATAACCTTAACAGAAACGCCATCCCCAATGAGGTCTGCTCTACCAATGGGATACGATGCTTAAGCTAAGCGGTTGCAGTAAGGGTTCCAACCTCTCATTAACAAATTGAGTAAAATCTCTTAGGAGCTCAACTTTTCTTGATAAGTGCCATCACAGACTATGCAATGATGCCTTGTATCCACTCGTGTCTTCGCTCATTGTATCATTGCTCATATTTCTTTTGTTCAATTCAAAAAGCCTACCGAGCCAACCTAACCTATATTAATCAAACAAAAAGCAATTATTTCTACAGTGATAAGATCCGTTGCTTTAGCGGTGCATGACGTCACAAAGCAGTTCCAGTGAAGGATTAATTTTGCCTCTCATTAACACAGATGTGTGACAGGCTCACGGCAGCCTAACTTTTCAGCGGCCGATGACATCAAGAGCTATGCAATGATGCTTTGGCATCCTACTTATTTTTGTAATATATTTAATATTTAATATTAAAAATATTTAAAAAATATGACTATGCCAACCCTCCCCAACCTAACCTAACCTCATCACAGGTTTAAGAATATACATTTTATACATTTTTATAATTTTATCAGCAATAAAAGTTTACATTCTAAATTTATATCCAAATATATATATATATAACGTGAGAAGCACAATATTCTAAATGACAATCTCGGTAATCTCACTGCTGCTTCATTGCAGAGGGACCTTCTGCAGTTCCTCAACCATCTCCTAATCTAGGTAATCCCTACACAGAAACAGCGTTTATTTAATATTGCAGATGAATTGTACACTATATTCCACAAATGGTTAGCATACATCTAACAACTCGGCATTATAATACCTGTATTCATATGCTAGTCAACTACAACTGTAATCATTAATTATGCAGGGTTAAGTTCAAAACTAAAATAGCTCCCCAAATGTCGTACCGCCATTAAGCAGAATCGTATGTCTGGCAGCACAGCATGTAAGCTGTCCCAGTGGCCATACCCCCCCGCCCCCAGTCGATAAGTAAGTTCAACTCTAAACCCTCACAGTCAGCACAAGAAGCCAGCATCGCTCTTGGATATTTTTACCAAACTTCTGTTCTATACAACAGTGATACACTGCCATGGATACTTGTCCTATCTGCAATAACTTCAAGAAGGGGAAGTTGCATTTGAGCCGGGTTAAGTGTGAAGTGTGCCATATATCATATACTGCGAACTCGCGTCGTGTGTTATGACCTGTCCCCAGTGTGAAGATGGGGCATTTGGCTCATGGCATAATGCCCCATGTGGCTCAGGGCATTATGAGAAAATCTGTGCAGCCTGCTTTGTTGTTGTTTTAGATTTAGCTATTCACAACGAAATGTCCATGTAGCACGGGCTATAGTGAGCCCGTAATTGAGTTCGGTTATTCGCGGTAAACTTGTTACTGTGATATTTGGGTCAACGTTTTAAAGTGAGGTGGGGTTTTCTCCTTTTTCCCCGTTTCTTTTTTTCGCTTCTGTTTTAGTGCACTGGTTTTAAGTCTTGATTTATTAACTTTATCTTGGGGGCGGATGTAGATGCAGAATGTTCACTAGTGAGTCCCATTCTTCAACGGCTTTTCCAAATCTTGTAGTCACTGTGTAATGTGCACCTAATTCAGATGCTGTCGTTCGATTAATGTTGAGTTTGATGCGCAGGGCTTCAGTAGCTTCACACTCCAATAAGTAGTGCAATAGTGGCACCTCTGCTTCTGTTCCACAGATATGACACTCTTTAACTATTGGGTTTATTACCTCCCAACAGCACTTGTAACCAAGTCTGAGTCCGTGTATGGTCACTGCAATGTCTCTGGATATCTTTTTGTCAGGCTTGAAAGAGAAGTATCCAGTGGCTTGTGTTACGATTCATAATGATAATGATTACCTGGCTCTCACAGTAATTATACTGTATACACTCATCTCAAATGGTAGCATTTGTATGAGAGAAATGGGCATATACATTTTCAATAAAAATAGTATATTAGAATGTATGATAGTATTGGATGTTGATGTTTGTATGAGTGGTGTATGTATACCGTATAGTGAATACTGGATGGTGTATGAGGGGGGTGTCGGGACTTGTCATCAGTGGACAGGTTATGTTCCTGTCATAGACGTGTGAAGTGAGGCAGCGAGAGACGTGTCCAGTTGGTGTTGCCAGCTTGTGGGATTATTATTACATAAATGTTTATTTTAGCCAATTAAGAATGTTTTTACTTTTAGTTATATCATCAGCATGTGTGAAACATTATATTAGTATGATCGTGTATGTTTGGGAATGGTTAGTTCTTTTGTATTTGAGTATAAGTGGAGAGAGTGTATCTGCTTTGTGGTAACCTTGAGGAGTTGCCAGGCGGCGCTTAAGTACAGCCAGAGAGCTCAGGTGCTAAGGCACTACGGGCTCACCATAGCCCGTGCTACTTGGAACTGTTCCAGGTAGCGAATCTTTAACAACAACAACAACTCAGGTGCTGGTGAGAGTTTGGTTGGATAACATCTTAATTTAAGTAATGGATTTAATATTTTGTTCATGTTTAGGTTAGATATTTTTATCTGTGAAGTTAGGATATTTGTGAGTGAGCTATCTCCTTGTAGCCGGTCGGCCGAGCGGAAAGCACGCTGCACACGTGATCCTGTGGTCCCGGGTTCGATCCCGGGCGCCGGCGAGAAACTATGGACAAAGTTTCTTTCACCCTATGCCCTTGTTATCTAGCAGTAAAATAGGTACCTGGGAGTTAGTCAGCTGTCACAGGCTGCTTCCTGGGGGGTGGAGGCCTGGTCGAGGAGATACTAAAGCGCAAAAATCTATTATTTTATAGATTTTTTAGTAATAAATAAGCTCAGAAAGCGTATTTATTACTATATATATATATATATATATATATATATATATATATATATATATATATATTTTATATATATATATATATATATATATATATATATATATATATATATATATATATATATATATATATATATATATATATATATGACAATGTCAGACCACGGAGGAAAAATGAAACAGGAATTTCCTTAATATATATATAATAATTTCCTTAATATTTCCTCCGTGGTCTGACATTGTCACATTCTTAATCACGTGTTTATTTTCGTGATATACACACATATATACATATATATATATATATATATATATATATATATATATATATATATATATATATATATATTTATATATATATATATATATAAATATATATATATATATATATATATATATATATATATATATATATATATATATATATATATATATATATATTATTAAATATGACACGAGCGCGTTTCGTAAAACTTATTACATTTTCAAAGACTTTTAAGGATTTTTTGTAATCCTAGTAAACAACACAGAAATCATCGATAGATACAGCGATAGCAGGCGGCTTGACGTTTGCGAGGCACTACACATTAAGAAGTCAACACCAGCAATCAACAGCCAATTAATGCACAACTACATTCTACCCACCTCAAGACTCCGCTCCAATATAGAAGCATCAAGAAATATGGACCAATAGGCTTTCTACAATCACTTCCATTTCAATACCCATTGTTTCGTGTTCTGTCTTGTGTTGATGAAATTAATACCCTATTAATGCCACCTCTTGTTCTGTCTTGTGTTGATGAAATTAATACCCTATTAATGCCACCTCACCCCATCCACCTCACTCAAATGTAGATATAAACGAAACCAGGAGATGTGTAAGTTCTATTCAGTTATAATAATAATAATAATAATAATTTTTATTTAGGCAAAGGTACATACATAAAGAGATTTTACAAAGTTTGATGGCTTTATAGATAGAGCTAGTACATACAATGCCTAAAGCCACTATTACGCAAAGCGTTTCGGGCAGGATATATAGTTGTGTATTTGTAAACTAAAAGTCTTTGAAAATGTAATAAGTTTTATGAAACGCGCTAGTGTCGCTTCAGACTAGAAATAAAAATGAATTTTGGAGAATTGATTTTTGATTTACCTCCAACAGTGAAAAGAAATGTACGAAAGATTGAGAAAATTCGTGTTAGAATTATTAATCTTACTTTTTCGGTCATATTTAATAATATATGTCTACAGTAAAGACTGCTACCAAAATATATATATATATATATATATATATATATATATATATATATATATATATATATATATATATATATATATATATATATATATATATATATATATATATATATATATATATATATATATATATGTCGTACCTAATAGCCAGAACGCACTTCTCGGCCTACTATACAAGGCCCGATTTGCCTAATAAGCCAAGTTTTCCTGAATTAATATATTTTCTCTAATTTTTTTCTTATGAAATAATAAAGCTACCCATTTCATTATGTATGAGGTCAATTTTTTTTTATTGGAGTTAAAATTGACGTAGATATATGACCGAACCTAACCAACCCTACCTAACCTAACCTAACCTATCTTTATAGGTTAGGTTAGGTTAGGTAGCATAAAAGTTAGGTTAGGTAGGTTAGGTAGTCGAAAAACAATTAATTCATGAAAACTTGGCCTATTAGGCAAATTTGGCCTTGCATAGTAGGCTGAGAAGTGCGTTCTGGCTACTAGGTACGACATATATATATATATATATATATATATTAGTATATTTTGGTAGCAGTCTTTCCTGTAGACATATATTATTAAATATGAACGAAAAAGTAAGATTAATAATTCTAACACGAATTTTCTCAATCTTTCGTACATTTCTTTTCACTGTTGGAGGTAATTCAAAAATCAATTCTCCAAAATTCATTTTTATTTCTAGTCTGACGCGACATACTAATATATATATATATATATATATATATATATATATATATATATATATATATATATATATATATATATATATATATATATATATATATATATATATATATATATATATATATATACTATATACGCGAATATACTAATATATATATATATATTTATTAGTATATTCGCGTATATAGTATATATATATATATATATATATATATATATATTTATATATATATATATATATATATATATATATATATATATATATATATATATATATATATATATATATATTAGTATGTCGCGTCAGACTAGAAATAAAAATGAATTTTGCTCGATGGGTACCATCGAGCAAAAAGTCTTAGTCGACATGAACATGACACCGGCCATATACTGCAGGTATGTTGACGACATTTTTACACAGGTACCTGATGTCAGACATCTGCAGGAGTTGAAGGAGGCATTTGAGCGGAGTTCTGTGCTGCGTTTCACTTACGAGATGGAAAAGGATGGGAAGCTGCCCTTTCTAGATGTAACAGTCATGGAAAAGAGCGGAGGTTTCCACACTGCAGTCTACACTTAGGAAACGAACATAGGAATGTGCCTAAATGCCAAAAGCGACTGCCCAGATAGGTACAAGAGGAGTGTTGTTAACGCATATGTCGACCGAGCTCTCAGCCACAGCTCAGAATGGAAGCAAGTCGACGAAGAACTCTGTAGGGTAAGGCAGGTCCTAGTCAACAACGGCTTCTCCAATGGTTTCGTCGAAGACATCATAAGAAGGAAAGTGAAACGCCATGCAACCTCTGAAGAGACAACCAACACAACACCTATACCCCCTATTAGACTATTTTACAGGAACTTCTTTTCCACAGCTCATAAAACGGAGGAAAGGGTCCTGAAAGATATTGTTAATAGAAACGTTATCCCTACAGACAAAAATCAGAGGATACAACTGACGATTTACTATAAAACCAGAAAAACGGCCAGCCTACTCATGAGAAACTCTCCAGACAAAAAACAGAACGCTTTAAAAGAGACTAACGTCGTCTATGCCTTCAAATGCCCTCTTGGGGACTGTAAGCTCCAAAAAACCCAGTATATAGGCAAGACAACAACATCTCTTTCTAGGCGTTTAACGATGCATAAGCAACAGGGCTCCATTAAGGAACATATAATCTCTTCCCACAACCAAACCATCGCCAGAGAAATCCTAGTAAACAACACAGAAATCATCGATAGATACAGCGATAGCAGGCGGCTTGACGTTTGCGAGGCATTACACATCAAGAAGTCAACACCAGCAATCAACAGCCAATTAATGCACAACTATATTCTACCCACCTCAAGACTCCGCTCCAATATAGAAGCATCAAGAAATATGGACCAATAGGCTTTCTACAACCACTTCTATTCAATACCCATTGTTTCATGTTCTGGCTTGTGTTGATGAAATTAATACCTTATTAAATACCACCTCACCCCATCCACCTCACTCAAATGTAGATATAAACAAAATCGGAGATGTGTAAGTTCTATTCAGTTGTGTATGTGTTAACTAAAGTATTTGAAAATGTAATAAGTTTTACGAAACGCGCTCAAGTGTCGCGTCAGACTAGAAATAAAAATGAATCTTGGAGAATTGATTTTTGAATTACTTCCAACAGTGAAAAGAAATGTACGAAAGATTGAGAAAATTCGTGTTAGAATTATTAATCTTACTTTTTCGGTCATAATATAATATATATATATATATATATATATATATATATATATATATATATATATATATATATATATATATATATATATATATATATATATATATATATATATGTATGTATATATATATATATATATATATATATATATATATATATATATATATATATATGTCGTACCTAGTAGCCAGAACTCACTTCTCAGCCTACTATTCAAGGCCCGATTTGCCTAAAAAGCCAAGTTTTCCTGAATTAATATATTTACTATAATTTTTTTCTTATGAAATGATAAAGCAACCCCTTTTCTCTATGTATGAGGTCAATTTTTTTTATTGGAGTTAAAGTTAACGTAGATATATGACCGAACCTAACCAACCCTACCTAACCTAACCTAACCTATATTTATAGGTAAGGTTACGTTAGGTAGCCAAAAAAAGCTAGGTTAGGTTAGGTTAGGTAGGTTAGGTAGACGAAAAAACATTAATTCATGAAAACTTGGCTTATTAGGCAAATCGGGCCTTGAATAGTAGGCTGAGAAGTGCGTTCTGGCTATTAGGTACGACATATATATATATATATATATATATATATATATATATATATATATATATATATATATATATGTCGTACCTAGTAGCCAGAACGCACTTCTCAGCCTACTATGCAAGGCCCGATTTGCCTAATAAGCCAAGTTTTCCTGAATTGATATATTTTCTCTAATTTTTTTCTTATGAAATGATAAAGCTACCCATTTCATTATGTATGAGGTCAATTTTTTTTATTGGAGTTAAAATTAACGTAGATATATGACCGAACCTAACCAACCCTACCTAACCTAACCTAACCTATCTTTATAGGTTAGGCTAGGTTAGGTAGCCGAAAAAGTTAGGTTAGGTTAAGTTAGGTAGGTTAGGTAGTCGAAAAACAATTAATTCATGAAAACTTGGCTTATTAGGCAAATCGGGCCTTGCATAGTAGGCTGAGAAGTGAGTTCTGGCTACTAGGTACGACATATATATATATATATATATATATATATATATATATATATATATATATATATATATATATATATGTATAGTATATATATATATATGTATAGTATATATATATATATATATATATATATATATATATATATATATATATATATATATATATATATATATATATATATATATATATATATATATATATATATATATATATTAGTATATTTTGGTAGCAGTCTTTCCTGTAGACATATATTAATAAATATGACCGAAAAAGTAAGATTAATAATTCTAACACGAATTTTCTCAATCTTTCGTACATTACGCTTCACTGTTGGAGGTAAATCAAAAATCACTTCTCCAAAATTCATTTTTATTTCTAGTCTGACGCGACACGGGCGCGTTTCGTAAAACTTATTACATTTTCAAAGACTTCACAAATACACAACTGATTAGAACTTACGTATCTCTGATTTTATATCTACATTTGAGTGAGGTGGGAGGGGTGATGTGGCATTAACACAAGACAGAACAAGAGGGGATAATAATAGGGTATTAAAAGTATCAACACAAGACAGAACAGAAACAATGGGTATTGAATGGAAGTGATTTGTAGAAAGCCTATTGGTCCATATTTCTTGATGCTTCTATATTGGAGCGGAGTCTTGAGGTGGGTAGAATATAGTTGTGCAATAATTGGCTGTTGATTGCTGGTGTTGACTTCTTGATGTGTAGTGCCTCGCAAACGTCAAGCCGCCTGCTATCGCTGTATCTATCGATGATTTCTGTGTTGTTTACTAGGATTTCTCTGGCGATGGTTTGGTTATGGGAAGAGATTATATGTTCCTTAATGGAGCCCTGTTGCTTATGCATCGTTAAACGCCTAGAAAGAGATGTTGTTGTCTTGCCTATATACTGGGTTTTTTTGAGCTTACAGTCCCCAAGTGGGCATTTGAAGGCATAGACGACGTTAGTCTCTTTTAAAGCGTTCTGTTTTGTGTCTGGAGAGTTTCTCATGAGTAGGCTGGCCGTTTTTCTGGTTTTATAGTAAATCGTCAGTTGTATCCTCTGATTTTTGTCTGTAGGGATAACGTTTCTATTAACAATATCTTTCAGGACCCTTTCCTCCGTTTTATGAGCTGTGGAAAAGAAGTTCCTGTAAAATAGTCTAATAGGGGGTATAGGTGTTGTGTTAGTTGTCTCTTCAGAGGTTGCATGGCTTTTCACTTTCCTTCTTATGATGTCTTCGATGAAACCATTGGAGAAGCCGTTATTGACTAGGACCTGTCTTACCCTACAGAGTTCTTCGTCGACTTGCTTCCATTCTGAGCTGTGGCTGAGAGCACGGTCGACGTATGCGTTAACAACACTCCTCTTGTACCTGTCAGGGCAGTCGCTGTTGGCATTTAGGCACATTCCTATGTTTGTTTCCTTAGTGTAGACTGCATTGTGGAAACTTCCGCCCTTTTCCATGACTGTTACATCTAGAAAAGGCAGCTTCCCATCCTTTTCCGTCTCGTAAGTGAAACGCAGCACGGAACTCAGCTCAAATGCCTCCTTCAGCTCCTGCAGATGTCTGACATCAGGTACCTGTGTAAAAATGTCGTCAACATACCTGCAGTATATGGCCGGTTTCAAGTTCAGGTCGACTAAGACTTTTTGCTCGATGGTACCCATGTAGAAGTTTGCAAACAGGACACCTAGGGGAGAACCCATGGCGACCCCATCTACTTGCTTATACATGTGCCCATCCGGGCTCAAGAAGGGTGCCTCTTTAGTACAAGCTTGGAGTAGTTTCCTCAGAATACTTTCTGGCATGTCAAGAGGAGTACAGGCTGGATCACGATACACTCTGTCGGCTATCATTCCGATTGTCTCCCCCCTTAATATCCCCTCTTGTTCTGTCTTGTGTTAATGCCACATCACCCCTCCCACCTCACTCAAATGTAGATATAAAATCAGAGATACGTAAGTTCTAATCAGTTGTGTATTTGTGAAGTCTTTGAAAATGTAATAAGTTTTACGAAACGCGCCCGTGTCGCGTCAGACTAGAAATAAAAATGAATTTTGGAGAAGTGATTTTTTATTTACCTCCAACAGTGAAGCGTAATGTACGAAAGATTGAGAAAATTCGTGTTAGAATTATTAATCTTACTTTTTCGGTCATATTTATTAATATATATATATATATATATATATATATATATATATATATATATATATATATATATATATATATATATATATATATATATATATATATAGTATATATATATTATTAAATATGACGGAAAAAGTAAGATTAATAATTCTAACACGAATTTTTTCAATCTTTCGTACATTTCTTTTCACTGTTGGAGGTAAATCAAAAATCAATTCTCCAAAATTCATTTTTATTTCTAGTCTAGATTATTATATCTAGTTTATTTCTAGACTAGAAATAAAAATGAATTTTGGAGAATTGATTTTTGATTTACTTCCAACAGTGAAAAGAAATGTACGAAAGATTGAAAAAATTCGTGTTAGAATTATTAATCTTACTTTTTCCGTCATATTTAATAATATATGTCTACAGGAAAGACTGCTACCAAAATATACTAGTATATATATATATATATAGTATATATATATATATATATATAGTATATATATATATATATATATATATATTTATATATACTATATATATATATATATATATATATATATATATATATATATACTATATATATATACTATATATATATATATATTTATATATATACTATATAAATTATAGTGGTGCTCAAGGTCTCTGTATTTATGTGACTTGGCTGCTTCCCAGTGATTGGCAGCTCCTCCTGCTTGTGTAGCACTGAAGTCAACATAGGTATTGGCTAAAGTTGAAACGCAAGTGTAGTCCCACACCAACTGTCTACCATTCTTCCAGGGGTTCACCGTGATTCCGTCTGGGCGATTGACGGCTCATCAGAGTTGCGGGACATTAGGTAACGGGGCTCTTTCTCTGCTGGACAACCGACTGTGGTAAGGCTTCTCTTAATAATGTCATTGACCTCGCCGTGTCTTGCATGCCATCCTCCTGTCCTTTGGCAGAGAAGGCCATGCCGTCCGTACCTGTCGGCCTCTGCCTCACCGCAAATACACCTGTACTCGGTGTGGATTGGGGCAGTGAGGCAGAGAACCACGGCAATTCGGAGGGCCCACGGTGTGAGACGGGTGCCGGTTGCTGACATTGGGGTTGCTAATAGGAAATCACCTGCATGGGGAGCTGCTACAGCTCTAAGTCGGGCAGTGTCATGTGGTGTTGTCGCAGCTGGAATTGAGCTGTGTTGTTATATATATATATATATATATATATATATATATATATATATATATATATATATATATATATATATATATATATGTCGTACCTAGTAGCCAGAATGCACTTCTCGGCCTACTATGCTAGGCCCGATTTGCCTAATAGGCCGAGTGATTTTCTATATTTTCCATAAATTGTTTCCTATTGGTTTATTTTAATATTATTTTTATATTATATTATGAACAGAAATTATTGATTTAGTTATATTAGTCTAGGTTAAGTTAAGATAGGTTAGGTTAGGTCAGGTAAGGTTGGTTAGGTTCGGTCATATATCTACGTTAATTTTAACTCAATTTTAACAAAATTAACTTATACGTAATGAAATATATATATATATATATATATATATATATATATATATATATATATATATATATATATATATATATATATATATACATATATATATATATATATATATATATATATATATATATATATATATATATATATATACATATATATATATATATATATATATATATATATATATATATATATATATATATATATATATATATATATATATATATATATATGTATATGTCGTACCTAGTAGCCAGAATGCACTTCTCAGCCTACTATGCAAAGCCCGATTTGCATAATAAGCCAAGTTTTCCTGAATTAATATATTTTCAATAATTTTTTCTTATGAAATGATAAAGCTACCCATTTCATTATGTATGAGGTCAATTTTTTTTTATTGGAGTTAAAATTAACGTAGATATATGACCGAACCTAACCAACCCTACCTAACCTAACCTAACCTATTTTTATAGGTTAGGTTAGGTTAGGTGGCCGAAAAAGTTAGGTAAGGTTAGGTTAGGTAGGTTAGGTAGTCGAAAAACAATTAATTCATGAAAACTTGGCTTATTAGGCAAATCGGGCCTTGCGTAGTAGGCTGAGAAGTGCGTTCTGGCTACTAGGTACGACATATATATATATATATATATATATATATATATATATATATATATATATATATATATATATATATATATATATATATATATATATATATATATATATATATATATATATATATATAGAAGGTTAACCAGGTTAGGTCCAGGTTAACCTACTTTCTGAGGTGTTCACCATCTTACAGTAGCCAAAACCTAGGTGAGTATGACCGGTTACTGAAATCAATGCTAGAAAAAGCCCTTAAACTCTCTCTCGATGACCTACAGTGGAAACAAGCCTCTCTTCCCGTAAGACTTGGGGGCCTCGGAGTTCGAACAGCAACGCAAATCGCTGTTCCAGCCTTCCTGTCCTCCTTATCAGCATCCGACGACCTTGTGAAGGAAATTCTACCTGCCCACTTACATCAGCTGGCAGGTGTACATGATCCCAATTTTACACGCTGTGCCACAGAGTGGGCCTCTCGTGCAGGCCCATCACCTCAACCACCATCCCCAAAAGCCCACAAGCAGTCCAGCTGGGATGGCCCCATTGTAGACCAAGTTGCTGCAGAGTGCCTGGGTGCTGCAACAACACAACACGACATTGCTCGCCTCACAGCAGTAGCAGCACCACATGCAGGGGATTTCCTGTTAGCAACCCCAATGTCGGCAACTGGCACGCGTCTCACACCACACGCCCTCTGAATTGCTGTGGCCTTCCGCCTTGCTGCCCCAATCCACACCAGATATAGGTGTATTTGCGGCGAGGTGGTGGCTGACAGGTACGGCCAACATGGCCTACTCTGCCAAAGCACAGGGTGATGGCACTCGAGGCACAGTGAAGTTAACGACATCATCAAGAGGAGCCTCACCACAGCTGGATGCCCAGCTGAAAGAGAGCCCCGTTACCTAACGCCCCGTAACTCTGATGCTCTTATTGGTCGCCCGGATGGTATCACAGTGAACCCCTGGAAGAATGGCAAGCAGTTGGTATGGGACTACACGTGCGTATCAACCCTGGCTAACACCTACATTAACCTCAGTGTTGCACAACCAGGTGGCGCTGCCACCCACAGGGAAGCAGCCAAATCCCGTAAGTATAGAGAACTGGATCACCAATACAATTTTGTCCCCATTGCTTCTGAGACACTCGGCGCCTGGGGTAAAAGTGCTACCAGTTTTATGAAGGAACTGGGTTCTAGGCTCATTAAAACAACAAGGGACCCAAGAGCTGCAAGCTTTCTTTTCCCGCGCCTCAGTGTGGCGATACAGAGGGGAAATGCGCACTGCATCCAGGGAGCCGGTCGGCCGAGCGGACAGCACGCTGGACTTGTGATCCTGTGGTCCTGGGTTCGATCCCAGGCGCCGGCGAGAAACAATGGGCAGAGTTTCTTTCACCCTATGCCCCTGTTACCTAGCAGTAAAATAGGTACCTGGGTGTTAGTCAGCTGTCACGGGCTGCTTCCTGGGGGTGGAGGCCTGGTCGAGGACCGGGCCGCGGGGACACTAAAAGCCCCGAAATCATCTCAAGATAACCTCAAGGGTTCCTGCCTGCCATCTGAGGAGCTGGAGGAACTCGACAACCTATGATAACCATCTTTGTAACCCATATGTAACTCCTTTTTTGTAACAAAGTTCAAATAAAGTAAATATATATGTGTACATACAAAAGAATGGGGGTGGTAGGAGAAGATAATATTAGTGTTCAGTGAGAAACCACAAGGTCTCCTCTGAATACTTTTTATTTTCTTCTCCGAGGCTATGGGTCCCCACATTGGCACCAGAGGTGGTACCCTCACAAACAATATATATATATATATATATATATATATATATATATATATATATATATATATATATATATATATATGCGAACAAGCCTGAATGGTCCCCAGGACAATATGCAACTGAAAACTCACACCCCAGAAGTGACTCGAACCCATACTCCCAGGAGCGACGCAACTGGTATGTACAAGACGCCTTAATCCACTTGACCATCACGACCGGACATAATGAGGTGATAGCCGAGGCTATTTGAACCACCCCACCGCCGGCACTCGGATAGTAATCTTGGGCATAGCATTTTACCAAATCACCTCATTCTTTGGGGAACACGTGAGGAACACAAATGCGAACAAGCCTGAATGGTCCCCAGGACAATATGCAACTGAAAACTCACACCCCAGAAGTGACTCGAACCCATACTCCCAGGAGCGACGCAACTGGTATGTACAAGACGCCTTAATCCACTTGACCATCACGACCGGACATAATGAGGTGATAGCCGAGGCTATTTGAACCACCCCACCGCCGGCACTCGGATAGTAATCTTGGGCATAGCATTTTACCAAATCACCTCATTCTTTGGGGAACACGTGAGGAACACAAATGCGAACAAGCCTGAATGGTCCCCAGGACAATATGCAACTGAAAACTCATGCTATGCCCAAGATTACTATCCGAGTGCCGGCGGTGGGGTGGTTCAAATAGCCTCGGCTATCACCTCATTATGTCCGGTCGTGATGGTCAAGTGGATTAAGGCGTCTTGTACATACCAGTTGCGTCGCTCCTGGGAGTATGGGTTCGAGTCACTTCTGGGGTGTGAGTTTTCAGTTGCATATTGTCCTGGGGACCATTCAGGCTTGTTCGCATTTGTGTTCCTCACGTGTTCCCCAAAGAATGAGGTGATTTGGTAAAATGCTATGCCCAAGATTACTATCCGAGTGCCGGCGGTGGGGTGGTTCAAATAGCCTCGGCTATCACCTCATTATGTCCGGTCGTGATGGTCAAGTGGATTAAGGCGTCTTGTACATACCAGTTGCGTCGCTCCTGGGAGTATGGGTTCGAGTCACTTCTGGGGTGTGAGTTTTCAGTTATATATATATATATATATATATATATATATATATATATATATATATATATATATATATATATATATATATATATATATATATATATATATATATATATATATATATGAGGTGAAACATAGAGGCTGCAGAAGGCTTATTGGCCCATACGAGGCAGCTCCTATCTAAACACAAAGATTAATCCAGTGTAATTGGCCTATTATGTTGGACATTGTCTTCTGTGTTGGCATTGATATGTTCTTGTCTTGTCCTTACTCTCATGGTGGGTAGAGTAAATAGTTCCGTGATTTGGGTGTTCATGGTAGGTCGCTCTATTCTTATGTGAATTGCCTCAAGAATTTGTAATCTTCTTGCATCTTGGGTTTTGTCTATTATGCAGGTATTCTTGTTCAACATTTCTCTGGTTAGAGTGTTGTCATGGGCGTGTCTCATGTGATTCCTAGGGGCACCAGATTGAAGATGCCATCTTCATCTTGCATTGCTCAGCGACAAATTATTTAGTGCTGTTAACACCCTATTGACTGGTGCCGACATACCAACTCACTCCTTTTATGATAAATGGCTGAGCAAAAATGCCTACAATCTCATTAAATTCAACATTCCTTTAAAGTGCAATCTACCTGTCTCTGATATTCCTTTTTATCTGTACCCCACCGTTCAAGTATCATACACACCTGTCACCAAGAAAGGTAATGAGACTCTTACTCTTCTCAAAACTGTCACACTCGAAGCAATCACCTCCTCCATCGAGAATTTAAGATCTCACGAGCACTGTGTCTACACCGACGGCTCAGTCCAATCGTTTACTTGACGGACTGCAGCAGCATGTAGGTTTTATATAAATAATATTTGCTTAATGACTGTCAGTGTTAGGTTAAACAACTGGCTGACCTCCACACAAGCAGAACTAACAGCATTACAACTAGCTACCAGTACATTAAAATACATTGGAGGAGGAGGAGGAATAATATTTTGTGATTCAATGTCTGCTCTTCAAGCAATCGAAAACTTCTCCTGGAAGATCGACAGCAAGAACCTAATACTACCAATTAATTATAAATGACCTAATAGCTGCACAGAGCAAAGGGTCTCGAATCTCCTTTGTATGGATACCATCACACATAAATATAACCCATCAAAATGAGACAGACATTGCAGCCAAATTAGCGTGTAACAAAGATGAAGTTGAATTAGATCTAGGTATCCCCATCTCTTCTGTCAAAACTATATTGGTCCAAACACTCAGGTCTGATAGGAAAGAAATTACTGACTCCAAACGACCTATATCAAATCAAAAGCTATGATTTCTTGAGGTTATCTTGAGTTGATTTCGGGGCTTTAGTGTCCCCGCGGCCCGGTCCTTGACCAGGCCTCCACCCCCAGGAAGCAGCCTGTGACAGCTGACTAACACCCAGGTACCTATTTACTGCTAGGTAACAGGGGCATTCAGGGTGAAAGAAACTTTGCCCATTGTTTCTGCCTCGTGCGGGAATCGAACCCGCGCCACAGAGTTACGAGTCCTGCGCGCTATCCACCAGGGGCCAGATTCACGAAAGCACTTACGAACCTGTACATCTTTTCTCAATCTTTGGCGGCTTTGTTTACAATTATTAAACAGTTAATGAGCTCCGAAGCACCAGGAGGCTGTTTATAACAATAACAACAGTTAAATGGCAAGTTTTCATGCTTGTAAACTGTTTAATAAATGTAACCAAAGCCGTCAAAGATTGAGGAAAGATGTAAACGTTCGTAAGTGCTTGCGTAAGTCCTTTCGTGAATCTGGCCCCAGGCTACGAGGCCAGATCTGAAACCTATATCTATGGGCAGTACAAAACGTCCACGAGACTGTGCGACGCAGTGGTTGCCAAGATCCAGTTGGGTTACCGTTACTTGTGGCAGGTGGCTACAGGTGACGGATCTCCCAATCCTGAACACTCCAGGTGCAAACTCTGTGAGCAGAAATTGCGGGAGAACATGATCTCCCCACACTTCATCATCTAATGCCCAGTTATTAGACCTTTCAAACCAGTTAGCATGAGATACCTGGAGCTTTGCAATTACTTTATTCACTTTCATTTTCTTGAAGATATCCTCATAGTGTTCCCAAAATTTTCCAGTGCAGGCTACTGAACATATGGCCCTGTATGACTAACCATCCTGCGAGATAGGGACTCTTAGCATTACTGCTACCTTATTCACTCTTGTGTTCATGATATCCTCATAACGAGCACGGAGTCTGTCAGTGCAGACTACTTATCATATGCCTCTGTATGACCAGTCATCCTGTGTGATGGGGAATTCTTAGCATCACGTAGCTAGCTTTTTGACACACTGTTCTTCCCATCATATAGTCTAGGGTAGCTGCACAAATGCAGAACCTAATGTATTAATAAAAAAGGAATTTCTGTGAGTTGTATATTATCTCTGTGCTTGCTGGATAACAATGCCTGGAGCGAAGATTTAGAGTCGGTATGAATGATGACATCATGTAAATCATTCTCAATTGTACAGTTTGTGGCCTCCTTCAAGGCATATAATTCTGTTTGCAATGTTGAGCACCCACTATTCATGCTCCAGTAAGCTTCATGGTTGGTAGTGTAAACTGCTGCCCCGGCAGAACCTCTTTCTTGATCAACTGATCCATCTGTGAAGATGTGAGTCGTTGTAGGTCTTGAGACGGTTTCCATTTGTTGTTCTATGACTGATTTGAGCCTCTTTGAGTCACATGCTGGTTTTTTAAAACTGGTAATCCTTCAATGATAATCTTTCGGTTCGATTCTTCCCATGGAGGAGGCTGCCGAAAGCGTTGACATGGTCTTTCTTCCCCTTTGTTTTTAATGGTTCATTTCAAGTCCACTTTCTCTAGAATCTTGACCAGATTATCCGTCCATGCACTTGTTCTATATTGAAGGTTTCTCTGAAGCTATCTGTGTATGCTATCTTTGATTGACAGTCTGGCGGTGGTTCCAACAAGTTTTGCTGTTATGGTGGCTATCCTTTGTTTGATCCTGTTTTCTAAGGCTGGTAAGTTGGTTTCCATTGTTATATTCTCTCAACGCGTCCATATAGGTGCTCCCAGCATTGTTCTGAGGCCATCATTTTGAGACACTTCCAGTTTCTCCCATTGGTTATCACTGAGGGATGTAAGAGCAGGGGCAGCATAGTCAATGAGTGACCTAACTGCTTAAACGTAGTACATTTTGAGTACTGGTAGAGATGCACCCTCTCTAAGACTGGTCAGAGAGCGCAAAGTTGAGTTTCTGGCTTTACAACGTTGCCGAAGATATTCAATTTCTTGAGTGAATTTCAACTGGCTGTCTATCATGCCTCCTAGGTATTGAAAAGATGTAACCTACTCAATTTCATGTCATTGTATTGCGAGTCTGATGTGTTGAGTTCTCATTTTAACGGCCATTGCTTTGATTTTATTGCTTTATTTTCACTGTTATGCGTTCCACTTCCCTGATGATAATATCTAGGCATTTTTGTGAATGGTTCTTGGTGCCTTTGCTATTGATAATGACCACAAAGTCGTCTGCATAGTTAAGTAGTTTGGCTTTTGGTAACTTGAGCTTCATGAATTGTTCATGAGACAGTTGAAGAGGAAAATGCGCCCGGGGCGTGCTGTTGTTGTTGTTGTTTAAGATTCAGCTACTGGGAACAAAGCGTTCCAAGTAGCACGGGCTATGGTGAGCCCGTAGTGGACTTACCTGTCATAGGAGAGGGGCTGTAACTGTGCTCCTGTTGCGGCCTGCGCTTGTTGTTGTTTTAGATTTAGCTACTCAGAACGAAATGTCCATGTAGCACAGGCTACATGGACAGGACGAGAAACTTGACGAGTACAGGAAGCCAGTGGCTTGCCGAACGTCCCCTCAATTTGCCTTGATGATCTTTTACAGTTGGATTTTAATATTTAACAGAGTTTTGGCACTACGTCTTCAGCGGGTAGGCAGTTCCATGGGCTTATAATCCTGTGGGTGAAAAAGCATCTCCTGTTCTCAGTCCTACATTGTGGCTTGTTGACCGTGAAACCGTTGCTCATTGTTTGTGTTGCAGCTGACCTTTTGAAGAAATTGTCCGGATCAACAATTTTCCAATTTGTTCAGTGCTTTAAAAGTTTAGATGAGATCCGCGGTTTCATGCCTGGTTTGCATTGCTGTTAGTCCTGTGGCCTTCAATCGTTCCTGATACGCGAGTTAACTTAGCTCTGGAATTATTTCTGTTGCCCGGAGTTGCACTTTCTCCAGAGCAGCTTTGCCCTTCTGAAGATGAGTTCTCCATTCATGGATATAGAAATCCAATTGGGATTGCACGAGAGATTTACACAATTTAATTACTACCTTATTTTTCTATAAGTCAAAGGTACGCTTCATTATTCCAAGGGTTTCTGTAGCTTTTTTGACAGCTGCTCCTACTTGTTATGCAACTTTCACCGAGTGATTGATTTTTATTCCCAGGTCCATTCTTTCATCAATCTGCTGTAATGTAATGTTATTAATTTGGTAGTTGTGGCATGGGTTGGTATGCCCCACATGCCAGGCCTTGCATTTGTCGATATTAAAAAGCATTTGCCAGTTTTCAGACCATTTGTGGAGTTCATGTAGGTCTCGTTATAAGGCTTCAATATTATTTTCCTTTCCCACTTTACCATAAATATGTGTGTCATCTGTACATTTCATGACGTGGTTTGTAATATTCTTGTCATTGTCTTTGAAATATATGACAAAAAGGGTTGGCCTCAAAATGGACCCCTGTGGTGCTGTACGTACCATATCCAGTCAAATTCCTTTCCATTTAGCACGATTCTTTGGTATCTTTGTTTTAACTATTGTTTTACCCATTCTAGTATTCTACATTTATTACATGTGCCTTTAATAAGACTATCATTGCCAGTCATTTATGTTGTACCTTATCAAAGGCTTTAGCAAAATCCATGTATACTAGATCCACCGGAAGTCCTTTTTCTGAGTAGCTGGTTACCGTTTCTAAGAATGTTAACAGGTTTGGAGGGCTGGATCTATTTTAAACAAACCCATGTTATGTCGATTTTACATAAATGTTCAGATTATCACTGAAAGATGTCAAATGATTCTCTCCCTTAGGATTCTCTCCACGAGCTTGCAGATGAGTGATGTCAAGCTATCGGCCGGTAGTTTTGTGCAGAGCTCTTTCTGCCTTTTTTTAAAATAGTGGTAACTTTTTCATTTTTCCAATCAAGAGGGACTATCCCTTGGTACAGATATTTTGTGAAAAGTAATTTCAGCGGTAGGCGTAGTTCTACTGCCGGTTACTTTATGACTTTGGATTGTATTCCATCCACACCTGGGGATTTTTGTTACGGACCCGAATCCAGCGTCCGAGCCTGGAGCAGTGACGACCACGCCATCTGTGGGTCAGCTCCCGAAACCCCCTCCAAATGGACGACGACACCTGGTGAGGACGAGCTGTACTGGCCACCAGGGTCAGTTTCCAGTCCTGTTCAGCTCACAACACAGCCGCTGCTGACCTCTGGAGAGGTGGTGCTCAGACGACAACGCCATCTATGGAGTGGATAGGTGGGCGTTTGGGTCTGAGCCTGTAAGTGAGGTGCTTTAGTGTGTCCCTGTTACTGATGACGTGTCTGATTACAGAGTCGACCTGGAACTGCTGTAATGGAGGTTGGATCAGTCTACCCAAGGCAGCCGTCTCGTCACCAAGTGTTTGCTGCAGCAGCTGTGAGTCGCCCCCCGGATGAACACTGTGGTGTTACCCTGCCTGTAAAGCGGCAGTTGAAGGATTGTCATACCCGGGACTGACTGGTGGAGACGCTTAACCACTGGGGTGTTGTGGAAAGGAGAGTGATCTGTGGTATCACACGAGGCTCCTGACTAGGGCGCGACCCTAGTATCGCTCGTGGAGTGGCCTAACCAGTGTCGCTGATTTAGAACCTGCCAGCTATCTGCTGGACTTGTGGTTGACGGCCTCCACGACGGTGCACCCAGTGGAACTGTGTTTTGGCTGGCCTGTGGCCGGGGTAGACTCAAGATTCTCGAAGGATTCGTCGTGAGGACACGAGAGCACCAAGAGCTTGGCACCGAGAACGTCCAGGGTCTTCAGAGGAAGACTACATCGTGTATTATAGTGTTTATACCACCCCCCCCCCCCCCCGTGTAATCATATATATCTTATTTATTGGTGACGGTGATAATTATATTATATTAAGTTTTTGACTTTATTTCCCTTCCCCCTTTAATTTACTTGCGTTACGGATCACATCCCTTGAAAGCCACTACTAACTTGGGGCCGGATACCCTTCCTCTAACAACATCAGAGTAAGAACCCAGTTGCGACCCGAGAGGGCCATAACAATTTTGAGTCTTTAAGTTTGTCAATGTTCTTCCTGATTATGTTGCATGTTATGGATTTATCCTTTAATTCATTCTCATTACCTCCTTCAAACATTTGTGTGGGTGATGGGATGTCATCTAACCTTACTAGTGTGAACATTATTCATTCATTCAGAGTGTTTGTCGACTTTTCATCGTCCATTAAAACTTGGTTAGTCTCATTTCTTAAGGATCCAACCAAGTCCGTTGTTTTGGTTTTACTTTTAATGTAGGCATAGAACGATTTTAGATATTTCTTTATGTTTTGAGAATGTTTTCTTTTGTAGTTTCTTTTTATCTGATCTGATTTCCTGGGTGGCTGAGTTTAGTGGCCTTTTATATATCCCCATAATCAATCATGTGCATCGTGGATTTATTCGTTCTCCAGAGGTTCTTCTTGGTTATCAATGCTCGTTTTACGACCTGTGTCATCCATCTAGTTTCAATTATTTTCTTTCTCCTTTTTGGCACATACTTTTGAACGAGTTCCGTGGTGACCTTCTTCAAATTTTGCCATGATGCTTCCATGCCATTCTCACCTATCAGCTACCTCCAAGAGATGTTTTGCAGTTCCTGTCTCATTCCTTGATAAGCTTCTCATTGGTAATCTAGAAATTCATCATCATTTACCTTTATGCGGGTTTCTATATTCGTAGCCCATCTTAAAATATGGTGATCACTTGAGAGGGTTAGCTTTTCCCCTTCCTGAATTAGATCAATCATGCCCTTTTCTGAAGTTAGCACAAGATTTAGGATGTTATTACCTCGTGTGGGATCTACCAAATGCTGTATGAGAAAGGATTCCTGAACAAGGTCTAGAAATATAAAGTATATATTAGCAACACAACATTACTGTTTCAGAAAGTAGAGTCACATATACCTGAATTTTCCTGAGGGTCACACTTTAGTTCCCTCGACAAGGACAGGAAGCCAGCGGGTTGTCAAAGGTCTCCTCATTTGTCCTGATGATTTTTTCAAGCAGCTTTTTATAATTCAACAATTTTGGTATTTACTAATTCGGAAGATAGGCGGTTCCATGGGTTTATAACCCCTGTGAGAGAAAAAGCATTTCCTGTTTCATTTCTACATTGTTCCATGTTGAGCTTGAAACCTTTGCGCCTGGCTTGTGTTATATCTAACCTCTTTAAGAAGTTGTCTGGCTAAATTCTTCAAATTATTCAGTATTTAAAAAGTTTCGATGAGATCCATCCTGTCATGCCTGATTTGCTGTGTTGTCAGCCCTGAGGCCCCTCAACCGTTCCTGGTGTAAGAGTTGACTTAATTCTATCAGCATATTCCAAATTGTATCAGTAATTCAAAATGAAAATGTTTGAGAGTTTATGAATTAATGACTATAAATGTGTTATGGAAATAGAGCCCTTAATCTTCTGAACAATTTTGTTGTTTAAATTAGCTTGGAAGAAATATTATTATTATAATTTCCACTTCAATTTCCGAAGCAGATGACATTGCACTATTAATTACAATTATTATATTTTTGGCAATAGTTAATATATGCATTTGTTTTAAATATAAGTATTTTACTGGCGTAAAGCTCCAATTATTATTGTATTTTTTCTTTATTTCTTATTTACTTTTCATTTAATATTTGTATAATGTCAGCTGCAAATTTTACTCACAAATTTTACTTACAATTTTTTTACTATTATAAACATACCTTTCAATTACACAATATTTACAACTTGTTAACATTATCAACAGCAACATTCTCAGAACATGTGCCATTATCGTGAGCCAGTTCAGCCATTTCTGAAATAAATGAGTAGTTATCATCTCCCGAGAGTCTGAATTCAGTGTCTTGTTCCGAGAGTCTGAATTCAGTGCCTTGTTCCGAGAGTTTGGATCCCATACTGATAGGATCATTGCTTCTAGAATCTGAGATCGTAAGAAAAACAATATACATGTAAATCTTGAGTTAATAAAGAATTTTGCATATAGTAACAATAATTAGGTTATCACGCCTCAATAAAACTTTATGGAATACAATATTCAGACATCATGAATATAGAAAGAAACATGATTCAGTGCTTCTAGACTCACCATTCCACGACACTTTAAGCGCCACCAACCACACTGGTCAACAACCACACTGGTCAACAACCACAAGGGTCACCAACCACATTGATCAATAACCACATAGATCGTCAACCACATTGATCAATAACCACATAGATCGACAACCACATTGATCGACAACCACATGGGGTCACCAACCACATGGGTTACCAGCCATATTGGTCATCAGCCACATGGGTCATCATCCACAGGGGTCACCAACCACATGGGTCACCAACCACATGGGTCACCAACCACATTGGTCATCATCCGCAGGGGTCACCAACCACAGGGGTCACCAACCACATTGGTCACCAACCACAGGGGTCACCAACCACAGGGGTCACCAACCACAGGGGTCACCAACTACAGGGGTATCCAGCAACAGGGGTCATCAGTCACGGGGGTCATCAACGAGATGGGGTCACCAATCACATGGGTTACCAACCACATGGTCACCAACCACACCGGTCACCAACAACATGGTTCAGCAATCACATGGGGTCACCAACTAAAGGGGGTCACAAACCACTGGGATCAATGACTACAGGGGAGACCAACTACATAGGTCACCAACCACATGGGTTACCAACAACATGGATCACCAATAACATGGGGTCACCATGTTACCGCGGACCGGGCCGCGGGGACACTAAAAAAGCCCCGAAATCAACTCAAGATAACCTGTTACCATTTACCACAACGCTGCTGGAATATATCACAAAACTACTAGCATATACCACAAAACTACTAACATATACCTCAAAACTACTAGCATATACCACAAAATTACTAGCATATACCACAAAACTACTAACATATACCTCAAAACTACTAGCATATACCACAAAATTTCTAGCATATATCACAAAATTACTAGCATATATCACAAAATTACTAGCATATATATCACGAAATTTCTTGCATATACCACAAAAATACTAGCAAATAACACAAAACTACTAGCATATTCCACAAAATTACTAGCATATATCACAAAAATATTAACAAATAAAACAAAACTACTAGCAGAGAAAATAAAACTACTATCATATACTAAAAAACTACAAGCATATGCTACAAAATTACCAGCATATATCACAAAACTACTAGGACATAAAACAAAACTACTAGCATATGCCACAAAACTATTAACAAATAAAACAAAACTACTAACATATACCACAAAATTACTAGTATATACCATAAAACTGCTAGCATATGCCACAAAGTTACTAGCACATACCACAAACCTACTAGCATAAACAACAAAGCTGTTAGCATATAGAGTACCAGAAAGCATCAAGCATATGCCACACTACTGCTTGCATAAATCCCAATACAGAAATATCAGAAAACTGTTAATATATACCACAAAATTATCAATGAACTCCAGAAAATTACAAACATGTTCCACAAAACATTGTTACCAGAATACACCAAGCAACACACAGATGGTCTTCAAGAACACACCAAGCAACACACAGAAGGTCTTCAAGAACACACCAAGCAACACACAGCAGGCGTCCACAAGACACCAAGCAACACACAGCAGGTCGACCACAAGACACCAAGCAACACAAAGCAGGTCGACCACAAGACACCAAGCAACACACAGCAGGTCGACCACAAGACACCAAGCAACACACAGCAGGTCGACCACAAGACACCAAGCAACACACAGCAGGTCGACCACAAGACACCAAGCAACACACAGCAGGTCGACCACAAGACACCAAGCAACACACAGCAGGTCGACCACAAGACACCAAGCAACACACAGCAGGTCGACCACAAGACACCAAGCCACACACAGCAGGTCGACCACAAGACACCAAGCAACACAAAGCAGGTTGACCACAAGACACCAAGCAACACACAGCAGGTCGACCACAACACACCAAGCAACACACAGCTGGTCTACAAGAACACACCAAGCAACACACAGAAGGTCTTCAAGAACACACCAAGCAACACACAGCTGGTCTACCAGAACACACCAAGCAACACACAGAAGGTCTTCAAGAACACACCAAGCAACACACAGCTGGTCTACCAGAACACACCAAGCAACACACAGAAGGTCAACAAGAACACACCAAGCAACACACAGAAGGTCTACAAGAACACACCAAGCAACACACAGAAGGTCTCCAAGAACACACCAAGCAACACACAGAAGGTCTTCAAGAACACACCAAGCAACACACAGAAGGTCAACAAGAACACACCAAGCAACACACAGAAGGTCTACAAGAACACACCAAGCAACACACAGAAGGTCTACAAGAACACACCAAGCAACACACAGAAGGTCTTCAAGAACACACCAAGCAACACACAGAAGGTCTACAAGAACACACCAAGCAACACACAGAAGGTTTACAAGAACACACCAAGCAACACACAGCAGGTCTACCAGGAACACACCCAGCAACACACAACAGATCGACGAGAAAATACCAAGCAACACACGAGCCATGGAGGAACACCTTGGAGGAATTTGACCTCATCAGTAATGAGGTCAAAAGGAATCTGTTGGGGCTGAATGTGACAAATGCTGTTCGGCCTGACAGAATCTCACCATGGATACTAAAGAAAGGTGCAGAAGCACCAAGTGTGCTTCTATACTCTATGGTGTATAACAGGTCACTGGAAACAGGAGACCTACTGGAAAGCTGGAAGACAGGTAATGTAGTCCCAATATACATAAAGGGTGACAGGCAAGAGGCACTGAACTGCAGGGCAGTTTCCCTAACTTGTATACCATGCAAGGTGATGGAGAAGATCGTGAGGAAAAAGAGTCGTAGAGCATCTGGAGGGAAATAGTTTTGTAACACACCACCAACATGGGTTCAGAGATGGTATATCGTGCCTCACAGGGTTAATAGAATTTTATTACCTTGCAACAAAAATTAGGCAAGAAAGAAAAGTGTCGGCATACTGCATTTTCTTGGGCTGTCAGAAAGCCTTTGACACAGTACTCCATTAAAGGCTGTTATAAAAGAGTGAACAACAGGAAGGAGTAAAAGATAAGGCGCTCCAGAGTATCTAAGCAAAAGGAAACAGCGAGTAACTGCGAGGGGGGAGATATCAGAGTGGCGAGACATCACCAGCGGAGTCCAACAGGACTCTGTACTTGGACCCATCCTGTTTCAAATATATGTAAACGATCTTCCAGAGGGTATTGACTCATTCCTCTTAATGTTTGCTGATGATGCAAAAATTATGAGAAGAATCAAGGCAGATGAAGATAGACAGAGACTGCAGGACGACCTGGACAAACTGGAAGATTGGTCTAGAAAATGCCTACTGAAGTTCAACTCAGGAAAGTGTAAAGTAATGAAATTAGGCGAAGGGAGCAGAAGGCTGAACATAAGGTACCATCTGGGAGGTGAAATCTTGCAAGAATCAAATACAGAGCAAGATCTGGGGGTTGATATCACACCGAACCTGTCCCCAGAAGCCCACATCGAAAGGATATCATCATCGGCATATACTAGGTTGGCCAACATATGAATTGTCTTTAAAAACTTGTGTAAGGAATTGTTCAAGACCATGTATACCACATATGTCAGACCAATCCTAGAATATGCAGCTCCAGCCTGGAGTTCATACCTAGTTAAACACAAGACATAGTTAGAAAGATTCAGCGGTATGTCACCAGACTCGTCCCATAACTGCGAGGTATGAGTTACGAGGAAAGACTAAAGGAGCTGAACCTCACGTCCCTGGAAAACAGAAGATTAAGGGAAGACATGATTACCACCTACAAAATTTTCAGGGGAATTGACAGGGTGGACAAAGACAACTCTTTAGTACGGGTGGAACACGAACAAGGGGACACAGGTGGAAACTTAGTACCCAAATGAGCCACAGTGACATTAGAAAGAATTTTTTCAGTGTCAGAGTAGTTAACAAATGTAATGCATTAGGCAGTTATGTGGTGGAAGCTGACTCCATACACAGTTTCAAATGTATATATGATAGAGTCCAGTAGGCTCAGGAATCTGTAGACCAGTTGATTGACAGTTGAGAGGCGGGACCAAAGAACCAAAGCTCGACCCTCACAAGCACAACTAGATGAGTACAACTAGGTGAGTACGAGCGGTCGACCAGAATACACTAAGCAACACACGAGAGGTCGACCAGAACACACCAAGCAACACACGAGAGGTCGACCAAAACACACCAAGCAATAAACGAGAGGTCGACCAAAACACACCAAGCAATAAACGAGAGGTCGACCAGAACACACCAAACAACACACAACAGGTCGACCAGAACACACCAACCAACACACGAGAGGTCGACTAGAACACACCAAGCAACTAATCCAACAAATACATTGTAACCAAAACTGTATTTTTGCCTTTCTACAGTATGACAACATTGTAGTTATGTTTTGTGATCGTAAGCACATTACTGACCAGGTCGTGCGAGGAGAACCTTCTCAAGGCCGATGACTGGAGCCTCTACACTAAGGGAGACCAGCGTAGCCATTATTCCACTGATCACTAACACTCCCACAGTTTCGATTATCTGAAAGATATATCACCATTATATTTTTTTCCCACACAGAGTGATAGAAAACATGTCCATGTAGTTTGGCTATTGTTTGCCTATGAAAAGAAAGATTTGATTATGTGAAGAATTGAAAGGTTCCTGATCCCTTCATCCCTGTGTTTACTCTTCTTTCCAAAGCGATTTTTATTCAATTTCTACTTAATTTGGTTGAAGTATTCGGGTCAAGGCCAAGATATGATTGATGTGGAAGCAATTTATAGGAGTTCAACATCCATTTGATACCATTGTCCTTGCGTTGTAATATATATTCATTATTTTTAAGTTTCGTCTCATATTTGAAATTATTTGTCGGAGAAAGTTCATTATAGACCAGGGATAGTTATGTCATAGTTCATTGTATACCATTGTTCATTACAGTCCATGGTTCATTACAGATCATGGTTCATTACAGACCATGGTTCATTACAGACCATGGTTCATTACAGTCCATGGTTCATTACAGACCATGGTTCATTACAGTCCATGGTTCATTACAGACCATGGTTCTTTACAGTCCATGGTTCATTACAGACCATGGTTCATTACAGTCCATGGTTCATTACAGACCATGGTTCATTACAGACCATGGTTCATTACAGACCATGGTTCATTACAGACCGTTGTTCATTACAGACCATGGTTCATTACAGACCGTGGTTCATTACAGTCCATGGTTCATTACAGTCCATTGTTCATTAGAGTCCATGGTTCATTACAGACCATGGTTCATTACAGACCATGGTTCATTACAGTCCATGGTTCATTACAGACCATGGTTCATTACAGACCATGGTTCATTACAAACCATGGTTCATTACAGTCCATGGGTCATTACAGACCATGGTTCATTACAGTCCATTGTTCATTACAAACCATGGTTCATTACAGACATTGGTTCATTACAGTCCATGGTTCATTACAGTCCATTGTTCATTACAGTCCATGGTTCATTACAGTCCATGGGTCATTACAGTCCATGGTTCATTACAGTCCATGGGTCATTACAGTCCATGGTTCATTACAGACCATGGTTCATTACAGACCATTGTTCATTACAGTCCATGGTTCATTACAGTCCATGGTTCATTACAGTCCATGGTTCATTACAGTCCATGGTTCATTACAGTCCATGGTTCATTACAGTCCATGGTTCATTACAGACCATGGTTCCTTACAGACCATGGTTCATTACAGACCGTTGTTCATTACAGACCATGGTTCATTACAGTCCATGGTTCATTACAGTCCATGGTTCATTACAGACCATGGTTCCTTACAGACCATGGTTCATTACAGACCGTTGTTCATTACAGACCATGGTTCATTACAGTCCATGGTTCATTACAGTCCATGGTTCATTACAGACCATGGTTCCTTACAGACCATGGTTCATTACAGACCGTTGTTCATTACAGACCATGGTTCATTACAGTCCATGGTTCATTACAGACCATGGTTCCTTACAGACCATGGTTCATTACAGACCATGGTTCATTACAGAGCATGGTTCATTACAGACCGTTGTTCATTACAGACCATGGTTCATTACAGACCATGGTTCATTACAGACCGTTGTTCATTACAGACCATGGTTCATTACAGACCATGGTTCATTACAGACCGTTGTTCATTACAGACCATGGTTCATTACAGACCATGGTTCATTACAGACCACGATTCATTACAGACCGTTGTTCATTACAGACCGTTGTTCATTACAGACCATGGTTCATTATAAACAATGGTTCAGTCCTTGCGGTTACCTTGCGTTGATTTCGGGGGGACAAGTTTCCCGTAGTTCGGTCTCTGACCTAACTTCCTGGTTGATAGTGTGGTCACCCAGGCTGTTGGACGTGGCTGCTCGCAGCTTGACGTATAAATCACAGCCTGGTTGATCAGTTATCCTCTAATAGAGTTTATCGAGTTCTATCTTGAACACTGTGAGGGGTGACCGGATATGTCCTTTATGTATAGTGGAACCACGGTTCATTATAGACCATGGTTCTATAATGAACTGGAATTTGTGTATGCTGATTATGACAAAATAAATTATCGGTTCTAGGAACACATACGGATGAGTGCCCCTCTGTGAGCAGATTATCTTCCATTTCGTGATGTAACGATGACTGCACACATCTTCCCGATGACTGCACAGATTATGTTCATTTCGAGAATTTCAAGAAATATCACGAAATATTCATTATTGATTGATTACCGGAATTTGCGTTTGCTTTTCCTATCGATATTTTCGGCGCTGTGGAGAGGGCGGATCTGCTGCATGGGTGACAGCTTCTCCCTCATATCAACCTACCCTTGTTTTGCGCCCTGGAGTGGCCACTCCAGACCGACAACCATAGCGCAACTCCTTTGTCTCCTGAGACTGATGGATGCCTACTACAACTACTGGAGTTATATTTAATGGTAGAATTTTACGTAAGTCAGGCAGTATCGAGTTATATTAGTCTATTCACGTTAGGTGAAGCTGTTCAATCGGATTTTTTTCAAACCATACAACTTGCCCACTATAAGTTTTGAACTAAATGCATGTATCAATGCATAAGAACCAAATTCCTGAAACTTGTCCACTAATTCCTTTCATATCCAATGTAGCAAGATTTGGTAGAAACCCACGAATAAAAAACATTACCTTGTTAAAATAGTTGTAATAATAAGGAGTTCTGGCACTGAAGACAATGGCAAACTGGAGAGGGAAAGCCACGAGGTACATGGAGTAGGTCAGGCGGCTTAGTGGCTGCCACACAGGGTGAGAGAGCAAGTCATTCACCAATCCTGCAAAAATAATCCTTTCAATTCATCATTTAAATTGTAATATTCGGATATTTGTTTGAAATAATAGCGTCATTACTTCTGTTCTTGACTAAACGTCTGGATTTTGAGCTGCTGCGAGAGATTTGAGAGCATAAATGCCGAAGATTAGGTGAAGAGGAAATTCATTGTCTCACCTCCATACCCGTTGTGACAAGCGAAGACCACCCAAGCCACTACAGCGCCCCAGGTGAACCGCTGGCCCCCACCATACACCAACTGGGTTACCACGTCATACTGGGCTTTCTTGGGAATCGTGTTGTAACTCCACATGCCAAATACAACTAGGATACCGGTAATAGTTGCCAGTGTCCATCCCGCTACCACTTGCCACTGTAAACACATGCACAGCGAAATCAGTGATTTATCAATGACAATCAATGATTTATAACAATCAACAAAAAACTGCAAACGTGACAACAACTTGATTAAAAATTGCCAGAATGCATGCAATATTCGGTTATGCATATTTCTGCCATAAGAAAAACAAAAGAAAACAAAGCCAGTGTTATATATCAACCCGTCCTCTTAAAAATAACGTCACTTTTGGCTCATATGCGCGCTATGGCCAAATTTGGACGTAATTTGAATTGACACACCTCGTCAGCTTGGTGGACGTCATGCCTATGTACTTAGATTGAAGGCTACATCCTTCGTGGGGGCATGTGTACACATATACCACGTTTGACTGCTGTAAAGGGTTCTCCATCGGCTTCGAGGTGTTTTTAATAAGGAGGTCGGTAGTCTTCTTTGTTTTATAGAATATGATTAGGTCTACATTTTGGTTAGGAGTTATGCTTTTTACTCCTATACGGATTATTTCTTTCATTATTCGTTCTTCTTTTTTAGGTTCACTGTGCACGGTGGATTTATAATATAATTTTATTTGAGGTGTTGTGGTGTCTGTTGTGGTTCAGGATTGTGCCATCGATCAAGTTGTCGTCTTATTGTAGTGTTTATTTCGGTGTTGCTATATCCGTTCTTCACCAACACCTGGGTTATTCTTTCAAACTCACTACTCACGTTGCTCCATTCAGAGCAGTGGGTAAGAGCTCGACAAATAAGGGTTGAGAACACTGGCTTTGTATCTTTGGGGGCAGTCACGCCTACCGTTCAGGCATAATCCTATGTTTGTAGGCTTAGTATATACGCTGGTGCTTAGAGAGACTCCTGTTTTTGTTATTAGTACATCCAGGAATAGCAGACTGTTATTTTTATTATTTTCATGGGTAAAACGGAGTACTGACTCTCTCTCTCTCTCTCTCTAGATGTTTTTTTTAGAACTTCTGGTCTGTGGCTACTGAGCTGCTGTTGGTTCATTGGACAAAAATAACTACGGCTACTAATGAGTTTTATCAGTCTGGTAGACATATGGTAAGAGTACTGGTCTTGTAAAGGTGTTCATTATTCCTGTCAGTCTAAATTTTGAACCTTTCAGGAGAGGAGCTCTCTCTGATACAATCTACTTGTGGTTCATGCAAGTTTCTGTTACAATTGGGGCTCGTGTTTTCTCATATAAGTGAATTGTGTCAAAGAAAACGAACTCCTGGTTTGTAGCTACTGAGTTGCTGTTGGGTCATTGGACGGAAATAGCTACGGCTACCGCTACCAATGACTTTTAACAGTCTGGTAGCCATTTGCTCAGAGTACTGGACTTGCCAAGGTGTTACTTACCCCGGTCAGTCTAAGGATTGAACATTTCACGAGAGGAACTGGTAGGCCGGCAAAGCTGGCCAAGCCGGCCTACCAGACGGAATCAAACTGCGCCCTTAGAAGGGGTGTCTGACAATTGGCGTAGGACTATACTTGCGTATCCACCCTGGCAACCACTTATGTCAACCTCTCTGCCGGCCAAGCAGGAGCCGCAGCGGCACACAGAGAAAGATACAAGTCTACCAAGTACAGGGAATTAGATCACCGGTACAACTTTTTTCCAATAAGATCTGATACCCTAGATCCATGGGGAGAGAGTGCAAGATGATTTTTAAGGATCTTGGTTCCTGGCTCATTGACACTACAAGAGACTCTAGTGTGGCAAGTTTTTTCTTCCATTGCCTCAGTGTTGCGATCCAGAGGGGAAATGTCCGCTGCATCCTCGGTTCATGCCCGGCGTTGAAGGAGTTCGAAGAAATTTACAGCCTCTAGGAAACAAACTTCCCCTTATTTCCTCTTAATATTCATTTTTTGTAAACAATCAGATATGTAACTGTAATTCCTTGCATAATAAAGTGTACAGCATAAAAAAGGGGGTGGTAGGAGAAGTGAACACTCATACGTATTCAGAGGAAAGTAACAAGTTTCTCTCTGAATGCTCTGTGTTCCCTTTTTCGAGGCTGTGGGTCCTTACAATTGCACCAGAGGTGGTACCATATATATATATATATATATATATATATATATATATATATATATATATATATATATATATATATATATATATATATATATATATATATGTCGTACCTAGTAGCCAGAACGCACTTTTTGGCCTACTATGCAAGGCCCGATTTGCCTAATAAGCCAAGTTTTTCCTGAATTAATATATTTTCTCAAATTTTTTTCTTATGAAATGATAAAGCTACCCATTTCATTATGTATGAGGTCAATTTATTTTTATTGGAGTTAAAATTAACGTAGATATATGACCGAACCTAACCAACCCTACCTAACCTAACCTAACCTATCGTTATAGGTTAGGTTAGGTTATGTAGCCGAAAAAGTTAGGTTAGGTAAGGTTAGGTAGGTTAGGTAGTCGAAAAACAATTAATTCATGAAAACTTGGCTTATTAGGCAAATCGGGCCTTGCATAGTAGGCTGAGAAGTGCGTTCTGGCTACTAGGTACGACATATATATATATATATATATATATATATATATATATATATATATATATATATATATATGTCGTACCTAGTAGCCAGAACGCACTTCTCAGCCTACTATTCAAGGCCCGATTTGCCTAATAAGCCAAGTTTTCATGAATTAATGTTTTTTCGTCTACCTAACCTACCTAACCTAACCTAACCTAGCTTTTTTTGGCTACCTAACCTAACCTTACCTATAAATATAGGTTAGGTTAGGTTAGGTAGGGTTGGTTATGTTCGGTCATATATCTACATTAATTTTAACTCCAATAAAAAAAAATTGACCTCATACATAGAGAAAAGGGTTGCTTTATCATTTCATAAGAAAAAAAATTATAGTAAATATATTAATTCAGGAAAACTTGGCTTATTAGGCAAATCGGGCCTTGAATAGTAGGCTGAGAAGTGAGTTCTGGCTACTAGGTACGACATATATATATATATATATATATATATATATATATATATATATATATATATATATATATATATATATATATATATATATATATATGTCGTACCTAATAGCCAGAACGCACTTCTCAGCCTACTATTCAAGGCCCGATTTGCCTAATAAGCCAAGTTTTCATGAATTAATGTTTTTTCGTCTACCTAACCTACCTAACCTAACCTAACCTAGCTTTTTTTGGCTACCTAACCTAACCTTACCTATAAATATAGGTTAGGTTAGGTTAGGTAGGGTTGGTTAGGTTCGGTCATATATCTACTTTAATTTTAACTCCAATAAAAAAAAATTGACCTCATACATAGAGAAAAAGGTTGCTTTATCATTTCATAAGAAAAAAATTATAGTAAATATATTAATTCAGGAAAACTTGGCTTATTAGGCAAATCGGGCCTTGAATAGTAGGCTGAGAAGTGAGTTCTGGCTATTAGGTACGACATATATATATATATATATATATATATATATATATATATATATATATATATATATATATGTATATATATATATATATATATATATATATATATATATATATATATATATATATATGTCGTACCTAGTAGCCAGAACGCACTTCTCAGCCTACTACGCAAGGCCCGATTTGCCTAATAAGCCAAGTTTTCATGAATTAATTGTTTTTCGACTACCTAACCTACCTAACCTAACCTAACCTAACTTTTTCGGCTACCTAACCGAACCTAACCTATAAAGATAGGTTAGGTTTGGTTAGGTAGGGTTGGTTAGGTTTTGTCATACATCTACGTTAATTTTAGCTCCAATAAAAAAAAAATTGACCACATACATAATGAAATGGGTAACTCTATCATTTCATAAGAAAAAAATTAGAGAAAATATATTAATTCAGGAAAACTTGGCTTATTAGGCAAATCGGGCCTTGCATAGTAGGCTGAGAAGTGCGTTCTGGCTACTAGGTACGACATATATATATATATATATATATATATATATATATATATATGTCGTACCTAGTAGCCAGAACGCACTACTCATCCTACTATGCAAGGCCCGATTTGCCTAATAAGCCAAGCTTTCCTGAATTAATATATTTTCTCTAATTTTTTTCTTATGAAATGATAAAGCTACCCATTTCAATATGTATGAGGTCAATTTTTTTATTGAAGTTAAAATTAACGTAGATATATGACCGAACCTAACCTAACCTAACCTATCTCTATAGGTTAGGTTAGGTTAGGTAGCCGAAAAAGTTAGGTTTGGTTAGGTTAGGTAGGTTAGGTAGTCGAAAAAACAATTAATTCATGAAAACTTGGCTTATTAGGCAAATCGGGCCTTGCATAGTAGGCTGAGAAGTGCGTTCTGGCTACTAGGTACGACATTATATATATATATATATATATATATATATATATATATATATATATATATATATATATATATATATATATATATATATATATATATATGTCGTACCTAGTAGCCAGAACGCACTTCTCAGCCTACTATGCAAGGCCCGATTTGCCTAATAAGCCAAGTTTTCAAGAATTAATTGTTTTTCGACTACCTAACCTACCTAACCTAACCTAACCTAACTTTTTCGGCTACCTAACTTAACCTAACCTATAAAGATAGGTTAGGTTAGGTTAGGTAGGGTTGGTTAGGTTCGGTCATATATCTACGTTAATTTTAACTCCAGTAAAAAAAAATTGACCTCATACATAATGAAATGGGTAGGTTTATCATTTCATAGGAAATAAATTAGAGAAAATATATTAGTTCCGGAAAACTTGGCTTATTAGGCAAATCGGGCCTTGCATAGTAGGCTGAGAAGTGAGTTCTGGCTAATAGGTACGACATATATATATATATATATATGTCGTACCTAGTAGCCAGAACGCACTTCTCGGCCTACTATTCAAGGCCCGATTTGCCTAATAAGCCAAGTTTTCCTGAATTAATATATTTTCTCTAATTTTTTTCTTATGAAATGATAAAGCTACCCATTTCATTATGTATGAGGTCAATTTTTTTTATTGTTGTTAAAATTAACGTAGATATATGACCGAACCTAACCAACCCTACCTAACCTAACCTAACCTATCTTTATAGGTTAGGTTGGGTTAGGTAGCCGAAAAAGTTAGGTTAGGTTAGGTTAGGTAGGTTAGATAGTCGAAAAACAATTGATTCATGAAAACTTAGCTTATTAGGCAAATCGGGCCTTGCATAGTAGGCTGAGAAGTGAGTTCTGGCTACTAGGTACGACATATATATATATATATATATATATATATATATATAATATATATATATATGTCGTACCTAGTAGCCAGAACTCACTTCTCAGCCTACTATTCAAGGCCCGATTTGCCTAATAAGCCAAGTTTTCCTGAATTAATATATTTACTATAATTTTTTCTTATGAAATGATAAAGCAACCCTTTTCTCTATGTATGAGGTCAATTTTTTTTATTGGAGTTAAAATTAACATAGATATATGACCGAACCTAACCAACCCTACCTAACCTAACCTAACCTATATTTATAGGTAAGGTTAGGTTAGGTAGCCAAAAAAAGCTAGGTTAGGTTAGGTTAGGTAGGTTAGGTAGACGAAAAAACATTAATTCATGAAAACTTGGCTTATTAGGCAAATCGGGCCTTGAATAGTAGGCTGAGAAGTGCGTTCTGGCTATTAGGTACGACATATTATACTATATAATATATATATATATATATATATATATTATATAATATATATATATATTATATATGTCGTACCTAATAAGCCAGAAACGCACTTCTCAGCCTACTATTTCAAGGCCCGATTTGCCTAATAAGCCAAGTTTTCATGAATTAATGTTTTTTCGTCTACCTAACCTACATAACCTAACCTACCTAGCTTTTTTTGGCTACCTAACCTAACCTTACCTATAAATATAGGTTTAGGTTAGGTTAGGTAGGGTTGGTTAGGTTCGGTCATATATCTATGTTAATTTTAACTCCAATAAAAAAAAATTGACCTCATACATAGAGAAAGGGTTGCTTTATCATTTCATAAGAAAAAAATTATAGTAAATATATTAATTCAGGAAACTTGGCTATTAGGCAAATCGGGCCTTGAATAGTAGGCTGAGAAGTGAGTTCTGGCTACTAGGTACGACATATATATATATATATATATTATATATATATATATATATATATATATATATGTCGTAGCCTAGTAGCCAGAACTCACTTCTCAGCCTACTATGCAAGGCCCGATTTGCCTAATAAGCTAAGTTTTCATGAATCAATTGTTTTTCGACTATCTAACCTACCTAACCTAACCTAACCTAACTTTTTCGGCTACCTAACCCAACCTAACCTATAAAGATAGGTTAGGTTAGGTTAGGTAGGGTTGGTTAGGTCGGTCATATATCTACGTTAATTTTAACACAATAAAAAAAATTGACCTCATACATAATGAAAATGGGTAGCTTTATCATTTCATAAGAAAAAAATTAGAGAAAATATATTAATTCAGGAAAACTTGGCTTATTAGGCAAATCGGGCCTTGAATAGTAGGCGAGAAGTGCGTTCGGCTACTAGGTACGACATATATATATATATATATATGTCGTACCTATTAGCCAGAACTACACTTCTCAGCCTACTATGCAAGGCCCCGATTTGCCTAATAAGCCAAGTTTTCCGGAACTAATATATTTTCTCTAATTTATTTCCTATGAAATGATAAACCTACCCATTTCATTATGTATGAGGTCATTTTTTTTTACTGGAGTTAAAATTAACGTAGATATATGACCGAACCTAACCAACCCTACCTAACCTAACCTAACCTATCTTTTATAGGTTAGGTTAAGTTAGGTAGCCGAAAAAGTTAGGTTAGGTTAGGTTAGGTAGGTTAGGTAGTCGAAAAACAATTAATTCTTGAAAACTTGGCTTATTAGGCAAATCGGGCCTTGCATAGTAGGCTGAGAAGTGCGTTCTGGCTACTAGGTACGACATATATATATATATATATATATATATATATATATATATTATATATATATATATATCATATATATATATATATTATATATATACTTATACTGTCGTACCTAGTAGCCAGAACGCACTTCTCAGCCTACTATGCAAGGCCCGATTTGCCTAATAAGCCAAGTTTCATGAATTAATTGTTTTTCGACTACCTAACCTACCTAACCTAACCAAACCTAACTTTTTCGGCTACCTAACCTAACCTAACCTATAGAGATAGGTTAGGTTTAGGTTAGGTTCGGTCATATATCTACGTTAATTTTACTTCAATAAAAAAAATTGACCTCATACATATTGAAATGGGTAGCTTTATCATTTCATAAGAAAAAAATTAGAGAAAATATATTAATTCAGGAAAGCTTGGCTTATTAGGCCAAATCGGGCCTTGCATAGTAGGATGAGTAGTGCGTTCTGGCTACTAGGTACGACATAATATATATATATATATACTATATCTATATATATATATATATGTCGTACCTAGTAGCCAGAACGCACTTCTCAGCCTACTATGCAAGGCCCGATTTGCCTAATAAGCCAAGTTTTCCTGAATTAATATATTTTCTCTAATTTTTTTCTTATGAAATGATAGAGTTACCCATTTCATTATGTATGTGGTCAATTTTTTTTATTGGAGCTAAAATTAACGTAGATGTATGACAAAACCTAACCAACCCTACCTAACCAAACCTAACCTATCTTTATAGGTTAGGTTCGGTTAGGTAGCCGAAAAAGTTAGGTTAGGTTAGGTTAGGTAGGTTAGGTAGTCGAAAAACAATTAATTCATGAAAACTTGGCTTATTAGGCAAAATCGGGCCTTGCTAGTAGGCTGAGAAGTGCGTTCTGGCTACTAGGTACGACATAATATATATATATATATATATATATATATATATATATATTATATATATATATACATATATATATATATATATATATATATATATATATATAATATATATATATATATATATGTCGTACCTAATAGCCAGAACTCACTTCTCAGCCTACTATTCAAGGCCGATTTGCCTAATAAGCCAGTTTTCCTGAATTAATATATTTACTATAATTTTTTTCTTATGAAATGATAAAGCAACCTTTTTCTCTATGTATGAGGTCAATTTTTTTTTTTATTGGAGTTAAAATTAAAGTAGATATATGACCGAACCTAACCAACCCTACCTAACCTAACCTAACCTATATTTATAGGTAAGGTTAGGTTAGGTAAGCCAAAAAAAGCTAGGTTAGGTTAGGTTAGGTAGGTTAGGTAGACGAAAAAACATTAATTCATGAAAACTTGGCTTATTAGGGCAAATCGGGCCTTGAATAGTAGGCTGAGAAGTGCGTTCTGGCTATTAGGTACGACATATATATATATATATATATATATATATATATATATATATATATATATATATATATATTATATATATATTATATATATATATGTCGTACCTAGTAGCCAGAACTCACTTCTCAGCCTACTATTCAAGGCCCGATTTGCCTAATAATCCAAGTTTTCCTGAATTAATATATTTACATATAATTTTTTTCTTATGAAATGGATAAAGCAACCTTTTCTCTATGTATAGGTCATTTTTTTTATTGGAGTTAAAATTAATGTAGATATATGACCGAACATAGACCAACACCTACCTAACCTAACCTAACCTATATTTATAGGTAAGGGTTAGGTTATGTAGCCAAAAAAAGCTAGGTTAGGTTAGGTTAGGTAGGTTAGGTAGACGAAAAAAACATTAATTCATGAAACTTGGCTTATTAGGCAATCGGGGCCTTGAATAGTAGGCTGAGAAGTGCGTTCTGGCTACTAGGTACGACATATATATATATATATATATATATATATATATATATATATATATATATTAATATATATATTGTCGTACCTAGTAGCCAGAACGCACTTCTCAGCCTACTATGCAAGGCCCGATTTGCCTAATAAGCCAAGTTTTCATGAATTAATTGTTTTTCGACTACCTAACCTACCTAACCTTACCTAACCTAACTTTTTCGGCTACATAACCTAACCTAACCTATAACGATAGGTTAGGTTAGGTTAGGTAGGGTTGGTTAGGTTCGGTCATATATCTACGTTAATTTTAACCTCCAATAAAAATAAATTGACCTCATACATAATGAAATGGGTAGCTTTATCATTTTCATAAGAAAAAATTTGAGAAAATATATTAATTCAGGAAAACTTGGCTTATTAGGCAAATCGGGCCTTGCATAGTAGGCCAAAAAGTGCGTTCTGGCTACTAGGTACGACATATATATATATATATATATATATAATATATATATAATATTATATATATATATATTATATATATATATATATATATATATATGGTACCACCTCTGGTGCAATTGTAAGGACCCACAGCCTCGAAAAAGGGAACACAGAGCATTCAGAGAGAAACTTGTTACTTTCCTCTGAATACGTATGAGTGTTCACTTCTCCTACCACCCCCTTTTTTATGCTGTACACTTTATTATGCAAGGAATTACAGTTACATATCTGATTGTTTACAAAAAATGAATATTAAGAGGAAATAAGGGGAAGTTTGTTTCCTAGAGGCTGTAAATTTCTTCGAACTCCTTCAACGCCGGGCATGAACCGAGGATGCAGCGGACATTTCCCCTCTGGATCGCAACACTGAGGCAATGGAAGAAAAAACTTGCCACACTAGAGTCTCTTGTAGTGTCAATGAGCCAGGAACCAAGATCCTTAAAAATCATCTTGCACTCTCTCCCCATGGATCTAGGGTATCAGATCTTATTGGAAAAAAGTTGTACCGGTGATCTAATTCCCTGTACTTGGTAGACTTGTATCTTTCTCTGTGTGCCGCTGCGGCTCCTGCTTGGCCGGCAGAGAGGTTGACATAAGTGGTTGCCAGGGTGGATACGCAAGTATAGTCCTACGCCAATTGTCAGACACCCCTTCTAAGGGCAGTTTGATTCCGTCTGGTAGGCCGGCTTGGCCAGCTTTGCCGGCCTACCAGTTCCTCTCGTGAAATGTTCAATCCTTAGACTGACCGGGGTAAGTAACACCTTGGCAAGTCCAGTACTCTGAGCAAATGGCTACCAGACTGTTAAAAGTCATTGGTAGCGGTAGCCGTAGCTATTTCCGTCCAATGACCCAACAGCAACTCAGTAGCTACAAACCAGGAGTTCGTTTTCTTTGACACAATTCACTTATATGAGAAAACACGAGCCCCAATTGTAACAGAAACTTGCATGAACCACAAGTAGATTGTATCAGAGAGAGCTCCTCTCCTGAAAGGTTCAAAATTTAGACTGACAGGAATAATGAACACCTTTACAAGACCAGTACTCTTACCATATGTCTACCAGACTGATAAAACTCATTAGTAGCCGTAGTTATTTTTGTCCAATGAACCAACAGCAGCTCAGTAGCCACAGACCAGAAGTTCTAAAAAAAACATCTAGAGAGAGAGAGAGAGAGAGTCAGTACTCCGTTTTACCCATGAAAATAATAAAAATAACAGTCTGCTATTCCTGGATGTACTAATAACAAAAACAGGAGTCTCTCTAAGCACCAGCGTATTATACTAAGCCTACAAACATAGGATTATGCCTGAACGGTGGCGTGACTGCCCCCAAAGCATACAAAGCCAGTGTTCTCAACCCTTATTTGTCGAGCTCTTACCCACTGCTCTGAATGGTAGCAACGTGAGTAGTGAGTTTGAAAGAATAACCCAGGTGTTGGTGAAGAACGGATATAGCAACACCGAAATAAACACTACAATAAGACGACAACTTGATCGATGGCACAATCCTGAACCACAACAGACACCACAACACCTCAAATAAAATTATATTATAAATCCACCGTGCACAGTGAACCTAAAAAAGAAGAACGAATAATGAAAGAAATAATCCGTATAGGAGTAAAAAGCATAACTCCTAACCAAAATGTAGACCTAATCATATTCTATAAAACAAAGAAGACTACCGACCTCCTTATTAAAAACACCTCGAAGCCGATGGAGAACCCTTTACAGCAGTCAAACGTGGTATATGTGTACACATGCCCCCACGAAGGATGTAGCCTTCAATCTAAGTACATAGGCATGACGTCCACCAAGCTGACGAGGTGTGTCAATTCAAATTACGTCCAAATTTGGCCATAGCGCGCATATGAGCCAAAAGTGACGTTATTTTTAAGAGGACGGGTTGATATATAACACTGGCTTTGTTTTCTTTTGTTTTTCTTATGGCAGAAATATGCATAACCGAATATTGCATGCATTCTGGCAATTTTTAATCAAGTTGTTGTCACGTTTGCAGTTTTTTGTTGATTGTTATAAATCATTGATTGTCATTGATAAATCACTGATTTCGCTGTGCATGTGTTTACAGTGGCAAGTGGTAGCGGGATGGACACTGGCAACTATTACCGGTATCCTAGTTGTATTTGGCATGTGGAGTTACAACACGATTCCCAAGAAAGCCCAGTATGACGTGGTAACCCAGTTGGTGTATGGTGGGGGCCAGCGGTTCACCTGGGGCGCTGTAGTGGCTTGGGTGGTCTTCGCTTGTCACAACGGGTATGGAGGTGAGACAATGAATTTCCTCTTCACCTAATCTTCGGCATTTATGCTCTCAAATCTCTCGCAGCAGCTCAAAATCCAGACGTTTAGTCAAGAACAGAAGTAATGACGCTATTATTTCAAACAAATATCCGAATATTACAATTTAAATGATGAATTGAAAGGATTATTTTTGCAGGATTGGTGAATGACTTGCTCTCTCACCCTGTGTGGCAGCCACTAAGCCGCCTGACCTACTCCATGTACCTCGTGGCTTTCCCTCTCCAGTTTGCCATTGTCTTCAGTGCCAGAACTCCTTATTATTACAACTATTTTAACAAGGTAATGTTTTTTATTCGTGGGTTTCTACCAAATCTTGCTACATTGGATATGAAAGGAATTAGTGGACAAGTTTCAGGAATTTGGTTCTTATGCATTGATACATGCATTTAGTTCAAAACTTATAGTGGGCAAGTTGTATGGTTTGAAAAAAATCCGATTGAACAGCTTCACCTAACGTGAATAGACTAATATAACTCGATACTGCCTGACTTACGTAAAATTCTACCATTAAATATAACTCCAGTAGTTGTAGTAGGCATCCATCAGTCTCAGGAGACAAAGGAGTTGCGCTATGGTTGTCGGTCTGGAGTGGCCACTCCAGGGCGCAAAACAAGGGTAGGTTGATATGAGGGAGAAGCTGTCACCCATGCAGCAGATCCGCCCTCTCCACAGCGCCGAAAATATCGATAGGAAAAGCAAACGCAAATTCCGGTAATCAATCAATAATGAATATTTCGTGATATTTCTTGAAATTCTCGAAATGAACATAATCTGTGCAGTCATCGGGAAGATGTGTGCAGTCATCGTTACATCACGAAATGGAAGATAATCTGCTCACAGAGGGGCACTCATCCGTATGTGTTCCTAGAACCGATAATTTATTTTGTCATAATCAGCATACACAAATTCCAGTTCATTATAGAACCATGGTCTATAATGAACCGTGGTTCCACTATACATAAAGGACATATCCGGTCACCCCTCACAGTGTTCAAGATAGAACTCGATAAACTCTATTAGAGGATAACTGATCAACCAGGCTGTGATTTATACGTCAAGCTGCGAGCAGCCACGTCCAACAGCCTGGGTGACCACACTATCAACCAGGAAGTTAGGTCAGAGACCGAACTACGGGAAACTTGTCCCCCCGAAATCAACGCAAGGTAACCGCAAGGACTGAACCATTGTTTATAATGAACCATGGTCTGTAATGAACAACGGTCTGTAATGAACAACGGTCTGTAATGAATCGTGGTCTGTAATGAACCATGGTCTGTAATGAACCATGGTCTGTAATGAACAACGGTCTGTAATGAACCATGGTCTGTAATGAACCATGGTCTGTAATGAACAACGGTCTGTAATGAACCATGGTCTGTAATGAACCATGGTCTGTAATGAACAACGGTCTGTAATGAACCATGCTCTGTAATGAACCATGGTCTGTAATGAACCATGGTCTGTAAGGAACCATGGTCTGTAATGAACCATGGACTGTAATGAACCATGGTCTGTAATGAACAACGGTCTGTAATGAAACCATGGTCTGTAAGGAACCATGGTCTGTAATGAACCATGGACTGTAATGAACCATGGACTGTAATGAACCATGGTCTGTAATGAACAACGGTCTGTAATGAACCATGGTCTGTAAGGAACATGGTCTGTAATGAAACCATGGACTGTAATGAACCATGGACTGTAATGAACCATGGTCTGTAATGAACAACGGTCTGTAATGAACCATGGTCTGTAAGGAACCATGGTCTGTAATGAACCATGGACTGTAATGAACCATGGACTGTAATGAACCATGGAACTGTAATGAACATGGAACTGTAATGAACCATGGACTGTAATGAACCATGGACTGTAATGAACAATGGTCTGTAATGAACCATGGTCTGTAATGAACCATGGACTGTAATGACCCATGGACTGTAATGAACCATGGACTGTAATGGACCCATGGACTGTAATGGAACCATGGACTGTAATGAACAATGGACTGTAATGAACCATGGACTGTAATGAACCAATGTCCTGTAATGAAACCATGGTTTGTAATGAACAATGGACTGTAATGAACCATGGTCTGTAATGACCCATGGACTGTAATGAACCATGGTTTGTAATGAACCATGGTCTGTAATGAACCATGGTCTGTAATGAACCATGGACTGTAATGAACCATGGTCTGTAATGAACCATGGTCTGTAATGAACCATGGACTCTAATGAACAATGGACTGTAATGAACCATGGACTGTAATGAACCACGGTCTGTAATGAACCATGGTCTGTAATGAACAACGGTCTGTAATGAACCATGGTCTGTAATGAACCATGGTCTGTAATGAACCATGGTCTGTAATGAACCATGGACTGTAATGACACCATGGTCTGTAATGAACCATGGACTGTAAAGAACCATGGTCTGTAATGACCATGGACTGTAATGAACCATGGTCTGTAATGAACCATGGACTGTAATGAACCATGGTCTGTAATGAACCATGGTCTGTAATGAACATGATCTGTAATGAACCATGGACTGTAATGAACAATGGTATACAATGAACTATGACATAACTATCCCTGGTCTATAATGAACTTTCTCCGACAAATAATTTCAAATATGAGACGAAACTTAAAAATAATGAATATATATTACAACGCAAGGACAATGGTATCAAAATGGATGTTGAACTCCTATAAATTGCTTCCACATCAATCATATCTTGGCCTTGACCCGAATACTTCAACCAAATTAAGTAGAAATTGAATAAAAATCGCTTTGGAAAGAAGAGTAAAACACAGGGATGAAGGGATCAGTAAACCTTTCAATTTCTTCACATAATCAAATCTTTCTTTCATAGGCAAACAATAGCCAAACTACATGGACATGTTTTCTATCACTCTGTGTGGGAAAAAAATATAATGGTGATATATCTTTCAGATAATCGAAACTGTGGAGTGTTAGTGATCAGTGAATAATGGCTACGCTGGTCTCCCTTAGTGTAGAGGCTCCAGTCATCGGCCTTGAGAAGGTTCTCCTCGCACGACCTGGTCAGTAATGTGCTTACGATCACAAAACATAACTACAATGTTGTCATACTGTAGAAAGGCAAAAAATACAGTTTTGGTTACAATGTATTTGTTGGATTAGTTGCTTGGTGTGTTCTAGTCGACCTCTCGTGTGTTGGTTGGTGTGTTCTGGTCGACCTGTTGTGTGTTGTTTGTGTGTGTTCTGGTCGACCTCTCGTTTATTGCTTGGTGTGTTTTGGTCGACCTCTCGTTTATTATTGCTTGGTGTGTTTTGGTCGACCTCTCGTGTGTTGCTTTGGTGGTTCTGGTCGACCTCTCGTGTGTTGCTTAGTGTATTCTGGTCGACCGCTCGTACTCACCTAGTTGTACTCATTCTAGTTGTGCTTGTGAGGGTCGAGCTTTGGTTCTTTGGTCCCGCCTCTCAACTGTCAATCAACTGGTCTACAGATTCCTGAGCCTACTGGACTCTATCATATATACATTTGAAACTGTGTATGGAGTCAGCTTCGCACCACATAACTGCCTAATGCATTACATTTGTTAACTACTCTGACACTGAAAAAATTCTTTCTAATGTCACTGTGGCTCATTTGGGTACTAAGTTTCCACCTGTGTCCCCTGTTCGTGTTCCACCCGTACTAAAGAGTTGTCTTTGTCACCCTGTCAATTCCCTGAAAATTTTGTAGGTGGTAATCATGTTCCTTCCCTTAATCTTCTGTTTTCCAGGGACGTGAGGTTCAGCTCCTTTAGTCTTTCCTCGTAACTCATACCTCGCAGTTATGGGACGAGTCTGTGTGACATACCGCTGAATCTTTCTAACTATGTCTTGTGTTTAACTAGGTATGAACTCCAGGCTGGAGCTGCATATTCTAGGATTGGTCTGACATATGTGGTATACATGGTCTTGAACAATTCCTTACACAAGTTTTTAAAGACAATTCATATGTTGGCCAAACCTAGTATATGCCGATGATGATATCCTTTCGATGTGGGCTTCTGGGGACAGGTTCGGTGTGATATCAACCCCCAGATCTTGCTCTGTAATTTGATTCTTGCAAGATTTCACCTCCCAGATGGTACCTTATGTTCAGCCTTCTGCTCCCTCGCCTAATTCATTACTTTACACTTTCCTGAGTTGAACTTCAGTAGGCATTTTCTAGACCAATCTTCCAGTTTGTCCAGGTCGTCCTGCAGTCTCTGTCTATCTTCATCTGCCTTGATTCTTCTCATAATTTTTGCATCATCAGCAAACATTAAGAGGAATGAGTCAATACCCTCTGGAAGATCGTTTACATATATTTGAAACAGGATGGGTCCAAGTACAGAGTCCTGTTGGACTCCGCTGGTGATGTCTCGCCACTCTGATATCTCCCCCTCGCAGTTACTCGCTGTTTCCTTTTGCTTAGATACTCTGGAGCGCCTTATCTTTTACTCCTTCCTGTTGTTCACTCTTTTATAACAGCCTTTAATGGAGTACTGTGTCAAAGGCTTTCTGACAGCCCAAGAAAATGCAGTATGCCGACACTTTTCTTTCTTGCCTAATTTTTGTTGCAAGGTAATAAAATTCTATTAACCCTGTGAGGCACGATATACCATCTCTGAACCCATGTTGGTGGTGTGTTACAAAACTATTTCCCTCCAGATGCTCTACGACTCTTTTTCCTCACGATCTTCTCCATCACCTTGCATGGTATACAAGTTAGGGAAACTGCCCTGCAGTTCAGTGCCTCTTGCCTGTCACCCTTTATGTATATTGGGACTACATTACCTGTCTTCCAGCTTTCCAGTAGGTCTCCTGTTTCCAGTGACCTGTTATACACCATAGAGTATAGAAGCACACTTGGTGCTTCTGCACCTTTCTTTAGTATCCATGGTGAGATTCTGTCAGGCCGAACAGCATTTGTCACATTCAGCCCCAACAGATTCCTTTTGACCTCATTACTGATGAGGTCAAATTCCTCCAAGGTGTTCCTCCATGGCTCGTGTGTTGCTTGGTATTTTCTCGTCGATCTGTTGTGTGTTGCTGGGTGTGTTCCTGGTAGACCTGCTGTGTGTTGCTTGGTGTGTTCTTGTAAACCTTCTGTGTGTTGCTTGGTGTGTTCTTGTAGACCTTCTGTGTGTTGCTTGGTGTGTTCTTGAAGACCTTCTGTGTGTTGCTTGGTGTGTTCTTGTAGACCTTCTGTGTGTTGCTTGGTGTGTTCTTGTAGACCTTCTGTGTGTTGCTTGGTGTGTTTTGTTGACCTTCTGTGTGTTGCTTGGTGTGTTCTTGAAGACCTTCTGTGTGTTGCTTGGTGTGTTCTTGGAGACCTTCTGTGTGTTGCTTGGTGTGTTCTTGTAGACCTTCTGTGTGTTGCTTGGTGTGTTCTTGTTGACCTTCTGTGTGTTGCTTGGTGTGTTCTGGTAGACCAGCTGTGTGTTGCTTGGTGTGTTCTTGAAGACCTTCTGTGTGTTGCTTGGTGTGTTCTGGTAGACCAGCTGTGTGTTGCTTGGTGTGTTCTTGAAGACCTTCTGTGTGTTGCTTGGTGTGTTCTTGTAGACCAGCTGTGTGTTGCTTGGTGTGTTGTGGTCGACCTGCTGTGTGTTGCTTGGTGTCTTGTGGTCAACCTGCTTTGTGTTGCTTGGTGTCTTGTGGTCGACCTGCTGTGTGTGGCTTGGTGTCTTGTGGTCGACCTGCTGTGTGTTGCTTGGTGTCTTGTGGTCGACCTGCTGTGTGTTGCTTGGTGTCTTGTGGTCGACCTGCTGTGTGTTGCTTGGTGTCTTGTGGTCGACCTGCTGTGTGTTGCTTGGTGTCTTGTGGTCGACCTGCTGTGTGTTGCTTGGTGTCTTGTGGTCGACCTGCTGTGTGTTGCTTGGTGTCTTGTGGTCGACCTGCTTTGTGTTGCTTGGTGTCTTGTGGTCGACCTGCTGTGTGTTGCTTGGTGTCTTGTGGACGCCTGCTGTGTGTTGCTTGGTGTGTTCTTGAAGACCTTCTGTGTGTTGCTTGGTGTGTTCTTGAAGACCATCTGTGTGTTGCTTGGTGTATTCTGGTAACAATGTTTTGTGGAACATGTTTGTAATTTTCTGGAGTTCATTGATAATTTTGTGGTATATATTAACAGTTTTCTGATATTTCTGTATTGGGATTTATGCAAGCAGTAGTGTGGCATATGCTTGATGCTTTCTGGTACTCTATATGCTAACAGCTTTGTTGTTTATGCTAGTAGGTTTGTGGTATGTGCTAGTAACTTTGTGGCATATGCTAGCAGTTTTATGGTATATACTAGTAATTTTGTGGTATATGTTAGTAGTTTTGTTTTATTTGTTAATAGTTTTGTGGCATATGCTAGTAGTTTTGTTTTATGTCCTAGTAGTTTTGTGATATATGCTGGTAATTTTGTAGCATATGCTTGTAGTTTTTTAGTATATGATAGTAGTTTTATTTTCTCTGCTAGTAGTTTTGTTTTATTTGTTAATATTTTTGTGATATATGCTAGTAATTTTGTGGAATATGCTAGTAGTTTTGTGTTATTTGCTAGTATTTTTGTGGTATATGCAAGAAATTTCGTGATATATATGCTAGTAATTTTGTGATATATGCTAGTAATTTTGTGATATATGCTAGAAATTTTGTGGTATATGCTAGTAGTTTTGAGGTATATGTTAGTAGTTTTGTGGTATATGCTAGTAATTTTGTGGTATATGCTAGTAGTTTTGAGGTATATGTTAGTAGTTTTGTGGTATATGCTAGTAGTTTTGTGATATATTCCAGCAGCGTTGTGGTAAATGGTAACAGGTTATCTTGAGTTGATTTCGGGGCTTTTTTAGTGTCCCCGCGGCCCGGTCCGCGGTAACATGGTGACCCCATGTTATTGGTGATCCATGTTGTTGGTAACCCATGTGGTTGGTGACCTATGTAGTTGGTCTCCCCTGTAGTCATTGATCCCAGTGGTTTGTGACCCCCTTTAGTTGGTGACCCCATGTGATTGCTGAACCATGTTGTTGGTGACCGGTGTGGTTGGTGACCATGTGGTTGGTAACCCATGTGATTGGTGACCCCATCTCGTTGATGACCCCCGTGACTGATGACCCCCTGTTGCTGGATACCCCTGTAGTTGGTGACCCCTGTGGTTGGTGACCCTGTGGTTGGTGACCCCTGTGGTTGGTGACCAATGTGGTTGGTGACCCCTGTGGTTGGTGGACCCCCTGCGGATGATGACCAATGTGGTTGGTGACCCATGTGGTTGGTGACCCATGTGGTTGGTGACCCCTGTGGATGATGACCCATTGTGCTGATGACCAATATGGCTGGTAACCCATGTGGTTGGTGACCCCATGTGGTTGTCGATCAATGTGGTTGTCGATCTAGTGGTTATTGATCAATGTGGTGACGATCTATGTGGTTATTGATCAATGTGGTTGGTGACCCTTGTGGTGTTGACCAGTGGTGGTTGTTGACCAGTGTGGTTGGTGGCGCTAAAGTGTCGTGGAATGGTGAGTCTAGAAGCACTTGCAATCATGTTTCTTTCTATATTCATGATGTCTGAATATTGTATTCCATAAAGTTTATTGAGGCGTGATAACCTAATTATTGTTACTATATGCAAAATTCTTTATTAACTCAAGATTTACATGTATATTGTTTTTCTTACGATCTCAGATTCTAGAAGCAATGATCCTATCAGTATGGGATCCAAACTCTCGGAACAAGGCACTGAATTCAGACTCTCGGAACAAGACACTGAATTCAGACTCTCGGGAGATGATAACTACTCATTTATTTCAGAAATGGCTGAACTGGCTCACGATAATGGCACATGTTCTGAGAATGTTGCTGTTGATAATGTTAACAAGTTGTAAATATTGTGTAATTGAAAGGTATGTTTATAATAGTAAAAAAATTGTAAGTAAAATTTGTGAGTAAAATTTGCAGCTGACATTATACAAATATTAAATGAAAAGTAAATAAGAAATAAAGAAAAAATACAATAATAATTGGAGCTTTACGCCAGTAAAATACTTATATTTAAAACAAATTGCATATATTAACTATTGCCAAAAATATAATAATTGTAATTAATAGTGCAATGTCATCTGCTTCGGAAATTGAAGTGGAAATTATATATAATAATATTTCTTCCAAGCTAATTTAAACAACAAAATTGTTCAGAAGATTAAGGGCTCTATTTCCATAACACATTTATAGTCATTAATTCATAAACTCTCAAACATTTTCATTTTGAATTACTGATACAATTTGGAATATGCTGATAGAATTAAGTCAACTCTTACACCAGGAACGGTTGAGGGGCCTCAGGGCTGACAACACAGCAAATCAGGCATGACAGGATGGATCTCATCGAAACTTTTTAAATACTGAATAATTTGAAGAATTTAGCCAGACAACTTCTTAAAGAGGTTAGATATAACACAAGCCAGGCGCAAAGGTTTCAAGCTCAACATGGAACAATGTAGAAATGAAACAGGAAATGCTTTTTCTCTCACAGGGTTTATAAACCCATGGAACCGCCTATCTTCCGAATTAGTAAATACCAAAATTGTTGAATTATAAAAAGCTGCTTGAAAAAATCATCAGGACAAATGAGGAGACCTTTGACAACCCGCTGGCTTCCTGTCCTTGTCGAGGGAACTAAAGTGTGACCCTCAGGAAAATTCAGGTATATGTGACTCTACTTTCTGAAACAGTAATGTTGTGTTGCTAATATATACTTTATATTTCTAGACCTTGTTCAGGAATCCTTTCTCATACAGCATTTGGTAGATCCCACACGAGGTAATAACATCCTAAATCTTGTGCTAACTTCAGAAAAGGGCATGATTGATCTAATTCAGGAAGGGGAAAAGCTAACCCTCTCAAGTGATCACCATATTTTAAGATGGGCTACGAATATAGAAACCCGCATAAAGGTAAATGATGATGAATTTCTAGATTACCAATGAGAAGCTTATCAAGGAATGAGACAGGAACTGCAAAACATCTCTTGGAGGTAGCTGATAGGTGAGAATGGCATGGAAGCATCATGGCAAAATTTGAAGAAGGTCACCACGGAACTCGTTCAAAAGTATGTGCCAAAAAGGAGAAAGAAAATAATTGAAACTAGATGGATGACACAGGTCGTAAAACGAGCATTGATAACCAAGAAGAACCTCTGGAGAACGAATAAATCCACGATGCACATGATTGATTATGGGGATATATAAAAGGCCACTAAACTCAGCCACCCAGGAAATCAGATCAGATAAAAAGAAACTACAAAAGAAAACATTCTCAAAACATAAAGAAATATCTAAAATCGTTCTATGCCTACATTAAAAGTAAAACCAAAACAACGGACTTGGTTGGATCCTTAAGAAATGAGACTAACCAAGTTTTAATGGACGATGAAAAGTCGACAAACACTCTGAATGAATGAATAATGTTCACACTAGTAAGGTTAGATGACATCCCATCACCCACACAAATGTTTGAAGGAGGTAATGAGAATGAATTAAAGGATAAATCCATAACATGCAACATAATCAGGAAGAACATTGACAAACTTAAAGACTCAAAATTGTTATGGCCCTCTCGGGTCGCAACTGGGTTCTTACTCTGATGTTGTTAGAGGAAGGGTATCCGGCCCCAAGTTAGTAGTGGCTTTCAAGGGATGTGATCCGTAACGCAAGTAAATTAAAGGGGGAAGGGAAATAAAGTCAAAAACTTAATATAATATAATTATCACCGTCACCAATAAATAAGATATATATGATTACACGGGGGGGGGGGGGTATAAACACTATAATACACGATGTAGTCTTCCTCTGAAGACCCTGGACGTTCTCGGTGCCAAGCTCTTGGTGCTCTCGTGTCCTCACGACGAATCCTTCGAGAATCTTGAGTCTACCCCGGCCACAGGCCAGCCAAAACACAGTTCCACTGGGTGCACCGTCGTGGAGGCCGTCAACCACAAGTCCAGCAGATAGCTGGCAGGTTCTAAATCAGCGACACTGGTTAGGCCACTCCACGAGCATACTAGGGTCGCGCCCTAGTCAGGAGCCTCGTGTGATACCACAGATCACTCTCCTTTCCACAACACCCCAGTGGTTAAGCGTCTCCACCAGTCAGTCCCGGGTATGACAATCCTTCAACTGCCGCTTTACAGGCAGGGTAACACCACAGTGTTCATCCGGGGGGTGACTCACAGCTGCTGCAGCAAACACTTGGTGACGAGACGGCTGCCTTGGGTAGACTGATCCAACCTCCATTACAGCAGTCCAGGTCGACTCTGTAATCAGACACGTCATCAGTAACAGGGACACACTAAAGCACCTCACTTACAGGCTCAGACCCAAACGCCCACCTATCCACTCCATAGATGGCGTTGTCGTCTGAGCACCACCTCACCAGAGGTCAGCAGCGGCTGTGTTGTGAGCTGAACAGGACTGGAAACTGGCCCTGGTGGCCAGTACAGCTCGTCCTCACCAGGTGTCGTCGTCCATTTGGAGGGGGTTTCGGAGCTGACCCACAGATGGCGTGGTCGTCACTGCTCCAGGCTCGGACGCTGGATTCGGGTCCGTAACAAAAATCCCCAGGTGTGGATGGAATACAATCCAAAGTCATAAAGTAACCGGCAGTAGAACTACGCCTACCGCTGAAATTACTTTTCACAAAATATCTGTACCAAGGGATAGTCCCTCTTGATTGGAAAAATGAAAAAGTTACCACTATTTTAAAAAAAGGCAGAAAGAGCTCTGCACAAAACTACCGGCCGATAGCTTGACATCACTCATCTGCAAGCTCGTGGAGAGAATCCTAAGGGAGAGAATCATTTGACATCTTTCAGTGATAATCTGAACATTTATGTAAAATCGACATAACATGGGTTTGTTTAAAATAGATCCAGCCCTCCAAACCTGTTAACATTCTTAGAAACGGTAACCAGCTACTCAGAAAAAGGACTTCCGGTGGATCTAGTATACATGGATTTTGCTAAAGCCTTTGATAAGGTACAACATAAGTGACTGGCAATGATAGTCTTATTAAAGGCACATGTAATAAATGTAGAATACTAGAATGGGTAAAACAATAGTTAAAACAAAGATACCAAAGAATCGTGCTAAATGGAAAGGAATTTGACTGGATATGGTAAGTACAGCACCACAGGGGTCCATTTTGAGGCCAACCCTTTTTGTCATATATTTCAAAGACAATGACAAGAATATTACAAACCACGTCATGAAATGTACAGATGACACACATATTTATGGTAAAGTGGGAAAGGAAAATAATATTGAAGCCTTATAACGAGACCTACATGAACTCCACAAATGGTCTGAAAACTGGCAAATGCTTTTTAATATCGACAAATGCAAGGCCTGACATGTGGGGCATACCAACCCATGCCACAACTACCAAATTAATAACATTACATTACAGCAGATTGATGAAAGAATGGACCTGGGAATAAAAATCAATCACTCGGTGAAAGTTGCATAACAAGTAGGAGCAGCTGTCAAAAAAGCTACAGAAACCCTTAGAATAATGAAGCGTACCTTTGACTTATAGAAAAATAAGGTAGTAATTAAATTGTGTAAATCTCTCGTGCAATCCCAATTGGATTTCTATATCCATGAATGGAGAACTCATCTTCAGAAGGGCAAAGCTGCTCTGGAGAAAGTGCAACTCCGGGCAACAGAAATAATTCCAGAGCTAAGTTAACTCGCGTATCAGGAACGATTGAAGGCCACAGGACTAACAGCAATGCAAACCAGGCATGAAACCGCGGATCTCATCTAAACTTTTAAAGCACTGAACAAATTGGAAAATTGTTGATCCGGACAATTTCTTCAAAAGGTCAGCTGCAACACAAACAATGAGCAACGGTTTCACGGTCAACAAGCCACAATGTAGGACTGAGAGCAGGAGATGCTTTTTCACCCACAGGATTATAAGCCCATGGAACTGCCTACCCGCTGAAGACGTAAGTGCCAAAACTCTGTTAAATATTAAAATCCAACGGTAAAAGATCATCAAGGCAAATTGAGGGGACGTTCGGCAAGCCACTGGCTTCCTGTACTCGTCAAGTTTCTCGTCCTGTCCATGTAGCCTGTGCTACATGGACATTTCGTTCTGAGTAGCTAAATCTAAAACAACAACAACGCAGGCCGCACAGGAGCACAGTTACAGCCCCTCTCCTATGACAGGTAAGTCCACTACGGGCTCACCATAGCCCGTGCTACTTGGAACGTTTTGTTCCCAGTAGCTGAATCTTAAACAACAACAACAACAGCACGGCCCCGGGCGCATTTTCCTCTTCAACTGTCTCATGAACAATTCATGAAGCTCAAGTTACCAAAACCAAACTACTTAACTATGCAGACGACTTTGTGGTCATTATCAATAGCAAAGGCACCAAGAACCATGCACAAAAATGACTAGATATTATCATCAGGGAAGTGGAACGCATAACAGTGAAAATAAAGCAATAAAATCAAAGCAATGGCCGTTAAAATGAGAACTCAACACATCAGACTCGCAATACAATGACATGAAATTGAGTGGTTACATCTTTTCAATACCTAGGAGGCATGATAGACAGCCAGTTGAAATTCACTCAAGAAATTGAATATCTTCGGCAACGCTGTAAAGCCAGAAACTCAGTTTGCGCTCCTGACAAGTCTTAGAGAGGTGCATCTCTACCAGTACTCAAAATGTACTACGTTTAAGCAGTTAGGTCACTCATTGACTATGCTGCCCCTGCTCTTACATCCCTCAGTGATAACCAATGGGAAAAACTGGAAGTGTCTCAAAATGATGCTCTGCGAACAATGCTTGGAGCACCTATATGGACGCGTTGAAAGAATATAACAATGGAAACCAACTTACCAGCCTTAGAAAACAGGATCAAACAAAGGATAGCCACCATAACAGCAAAACTTGTTGGAACCACCGCCAGACTGTCAATCAAAGATAGCATACACAGATCGCTTCAGAGAAACCTTCAATATAGAACAAGTGCATGGACGGATAATCTGGTCAAGATTCTAGAGAAAGTGGACTTGAAATGAACCATTAAAAACAAAGGGGAAGAAAGACCATGTCAACGCTTTCGGCAGCCTCCTCCATGGGAAGAATCGAACCGAAAGATTAACATTGAAGGATTACCAGTTTTAAAAAACCAGCATGTGACTCAAAGAGGCTCAAAGCAGTCATAGAACAACAAATGGAAACCGTCTCAAGACCTACAACGACTCACATCTTCACAGATGGATCAGTTGATCAAGAAAGAGGTTCTGCCGGGGCAGCAGTTTACACTACCAACCATGAAGCTTACTGGAGCATGAATAGTGGGTGCTCAACATTGCAAACAGAATTATATGCCTTGAAGGAGGCCACAAACTGTACAATTGAGAATGATTTACATGATGTCATCATTCATACCGACTCTAAATCTTCGCTCCAGGCATTGTTATCCAGCAAGCACAGAGATAATATACAACTCACAGAAATTCCTTTTTTATTAATACATTAGGTTCTGCATTTGTGCAGCTACCCTAGACTATATGATGGGGAGCACAGTGTGTCAAAAAGCTAGCTACGTGATGCTAAGAATTCCCCATCACACAGGATGACTGGTCATACAGAGGCATATGATAAGTAGTCTGCACTGACAGACTCCGTGCTCGTTATGAGGATATCATGAACACAAGAGTGAATAAGGTAGCAGTAATACTAAAAGTCCCTATCTCGCAGGATGGTTAGTCATACAGGGCCATATGTTCAGTAGCCTGCACTGGAAAATTTTGGGAACACTATGAGGATATCTTCAAGAAAATGAGAGTGAATAAAGTAATTGCAAAGCTCCAGGTATCTCATGCTAACTGGTTTGAAAGGTCTAATAACTGGGCATTAGATGATGAAGTGTGGGGAGATCATGTTCTCCCGCAATTTCTGCTCACAGAGTTTGCACCTGGAGTGTTCAGGATTGGGAGATCCGTCACCTGTAGCCACCTGCCACAAGTAATGGTAACCCAACTGGATCCTGGCAACCACTGTGTCGCACAGTCTTGTGGACGTTTTGTGCTGCCTATAGATATAGGTTTCAGATCTGACCAAATCATAGCTTTTGATTTGATATAGGTCGTTTGGAGTCAGTAATTTCTTTCCTATCAGACCTGAGTATTTGGACCAATATAGTTTTGACAGAAGAGATGGGGATACCTAGATCTAATTCAACTTCATCTTTGTTACACGCTAATTTGGCTGCAATGTCTGTCTCATTTTGATGGGTTATATTTATGTGTGATGGTATCCATACAAAGGAGATTCGAGACCCTTTGCTCTGTGCAGCTATTAGGTCATTTATAATTAATTGGTAGTATTAGGTTCTTGCTGTCGATCTTCCAGGAGAAGTTTTCGATTGCTTGAAGAGCATTGAATCACAAAATATTATTCCTCCTCCTCCTCCAATGTTTTTTAATGTACTGGTAGCTAGTTGTAATGCTGTTAGTTCTGCTTGTGTGGAGGTCAGCCAGTTGTTTAACCTAACACTGACAGTCTTTAAGCAAATATTATTTATATAAAACCTACATGCTGCTGCAGTCCGTCAAGTAAACGATTGGACTGAGCCGTCGGTGTAGACACAGTGCTCGTGAGATCTTAAATTCTCGATGGAGGAGGTGATTGCTTCGAGTGTGACAGTTTTGAGAAGAGTAAGAGTCTCATTACCTTTCTTGGTGGCAGGTGTGTATGATACTTGAACGGTGGGGTACAGATAAAGAGGAATATCAGAGACAGGTAGATTGTACTTTAAAGGAATGCTGAATTTAATGAGATTGTAGGCATTTTTGCTCAGCCATTTATCATAAAAGGAGTGAGTTGGTATGTCGGCACCAGTCAATAGGGTGTTAACAGCACTAAATAATTTGTCGCTGAGCAATGCAGATGTAAGGTCTCTCATGACTTTAAGGAAAAAGGTCGAGTTGACTTGCATGATTCTCTGTAGTATGGTTGGAAGCTTCAGTTCTTCCCTCATGTTGATGATTCTTGTGCATCTTGGGGCACCAAGAATTATCCTCATGGCTTCATTCTGTACTACTTCAAGTTTGTCCAACACAGAGGAGGGGAAATTAATTAAGTGCCAAGCATTATAACACAAACTTCATATAGAATAGTCTAGCATATTTAATATTGATACCAATTGTGACGGAGTTCCCCCCCCTTATAATTCTCCCATGCCTGCAGTAAGAGTCATGTCTACTTTTCCCAAGCGTTCTCTACGTTGCAGGCTACAATTTGATATATGGGAGAGAGTGAAGTGTTCTCGGAGACCCGAGAAATTAGTGAAATAGTAATATTTTGGCCTGTGGTTTAGGCCCTTTAGGGAGCCAAGATGGCGCTGGCTTCCCTGATCTCCCGCCAAAACCGTGTGACGTCAGTGGCACCGGATTGGTCACCGACAGCAGTGTGGCACTGGGAGCCAATGAAAACCTCCCGTGGCGAAAGTGACGTCACGAAGGAAGGGGGTCCGGCCAGCGCGCCGGGCTGGCGCCAGCAGTCAGACACGACACGTCATAGAGGTCGGACGTGCGACGAGTGGTCCTGTCTGTCGGACAGCTGTTTCCCACTACCGTGGATTTACGCGTCATCGGAAGTTCGCCAGTACTCTGAGAAGTCTTCCCTAGTTCATGTGTTGAACCAGAAGAGGGAATTGACGGTTATTTGAGCAACAAGTGCTCCAGTCAGGTACTGTGCCAGTAGCAGTGAAGCCGTGCAGTGACGTATATTGACGTCTGTGGCAATTCACCAGTTCGTGACAGCGTAGTGGCTGACAGAGCCACCGGGTAGCTGAGGAAGAGAGGACTATTTGGGGAAACCGAACGACTGTAGCTGAGACGTAGGCGACAGCCGTTGCTGGGAGAAGACGACGGCCAGGAGACCGACTCCAACCTTCAAGAAGTCAAGAAGGAGGACGGACCTGCAGTGAGGAGGCACGGAGACGACGCGCTAAACGGTGGGACGACGAGAGGCTCTGGTAGGACACGACGACGTGTAGTGTGGGGGCGTTCCCGACACGAGGACCAGGAGCTACATCTCGACTCTCATCGGAGGATAGGGTGAAGTAGGTGGTTCTAGTTCCCTCCCCATTCCCCTTTAGTTAGATAATAATTCGGCTATATTATCTAGCCCGAAGATTTTATATGTCGTGAGCAAGTCTCACCTATGTCATGGTAAAGCACCAGGGTGCTAGACAGTACTATCAAGAGTACTTGTAATATTCATGTTGATTATTGGTGTGTACAGACACCAGGAACCAGTGATAAATTTACTGTGTTGTGTATATCTTTCTATAGATTTGTGATATGAACATATAGTGGTAAATTATATATAAGATTATGCCAGTATTTGGAGGTTAGGCTATGTGCCCAGAAACTATTTATTTTCCATGTATTGATGATTGATTTATATACCATATATATGTCTATGTTCATTCAGTGAATAATCATTTGTGAGTACAGTGAATTATTGCGTTATCGCCACGAGAGAAAGTACTGAAAACTCCAGTGTTAATAGTTCATAATATATTGATGAGTGAAGAACAATGTGAAGCCATTACAGTGAATCATTATAGCATTGATTGTAGAAAAGACTGTTTGAGCCTGAGTACAGTGCAACCGAGTAATCCGGTTTATTTAGCCAATATCGAGTGTGCGAGTTTCTAGTAATATTGGAGAATTTAACGAAACAGCGAATCTAGAAAACAAGCAAAGTTCGCGCGGAGAGGCCATTACGATCAGCTGTTCTTGACACTTGATGAGGAAGGGAGATGTTGCCACCTTATGATCACATAATATCCGTGGGAATTACCGGCCGAGTCAGGATCAGTTGATTTATGATTATTGTGTGGCCTTGTGACATCTTTCATACATTTTAAGTAAAATACAAAACTCTCTTTGTGTTTTTATCATCCCCTCCATTGATCTTGTGGCTATACTATACCTGTAAGCATAGAGTGATAACAATAAGTACCTGCCTGATTCCTGACCTTTGAGTGTGACCTTGCCAAGGCTACCACTGAATACACCAGTCCACTGAGGGTGTTACTGGCCACCTTAAACACCAGTTGGCGATCTTGTGTTTAACCGTAGAGCCCTATTGTTGGGGAGGGCACACGACAGTCGAGTGAACGAGTCGTGTTCTCACTCTTTCTTAATAAGAGGCCGTTAAGATTGACTGGGAGACTCTCCTGGCGTGCAGTGGCGCCGTGAGGATCGAGGGAAGACCCGCAGGGCTACGGTGAGTTACCTTGAGCATAACTATTGCTCACCCCAGAGTAAGGGTAGAGAATAATAGAGAGGTGAAAACCCCGACATTGGCGACCTCGCCAGGATTTCGATCGGAGTAAAGGTTGCAGTGGTGGTACTTGGCAGTGGTGTTAGAGATCAGGTGCAGGTTAACACTCGTAGCACAAGATGGAGGATGATAAAGTAGCGAGGTTTATTGACTCTAGAGACGAACAGGTGCTGGAAGAGTGCACCAAGGCACAGTTACAGGCTATAGCGGATCATTTTGGAATAAAGCTGAAATCTGCCCGAGTTGGTGAAAGAAGACTAGAGATAATGGCTCAGCTAAAGGCTCGAGACGAAGCTTTGGGGGAGGAACGGCCCCAAACACCTGCCAGTGAGGGTGAACACCTGAGTATTGGTGGAAGCAGCAGGGGATCCAGCGGCAGCAGGCACAGCATTAAGCTGGAAATAATGAAGCTGCAGCTAGAGGCACAGCAGCGCAAAGAAGAGCGAGAGGCACAGCAGCGCAAAGAAGAGCGAGAAGCACAGCAGCGCAAAGAAGAGCGAGAAGCACAGATGAAGCGTGAAGAGCGAGAAGCACAGACGAAGCGTGAGGAGCGAGAAGCACAGCTGCGCCGGGAAGAGCAAGAGCGAGAAGCACAGCTGCGCCGGGAAGAGCAAGAGCGAGAAGCACAGCTGCGCCGGGAAGAGCAAGAGCGAGAAGCACAGCTGCGCCGGGAAGAGCAAGAGCGAGAAGCACAGCTGCGCCGGGAAGAGCAAGAGCGAGAAGCACAGCTGCGCCGGGAAGAGCAAGAACGAGAAGCACAGCTACGCAGGGAAGAACGAGAGCAAGAAGTTAGGCTGAGACAAATGGAAATAGAAGCCAACCAGGAGGTGGAGCTGAAGCGAGCTGAACTGGGACTAGGTGCCCCTGCCCCGCCACAGGAAGACCGACGAGTGAGGGAACGAGACCTGCCGGTCTTTGTGCCTAGTGAAGCCGAAAGTTTCTTCGATCACTTTGAGAGAGTTGCTGCTATGAAGAGGTGGCCGAGGGCGGAGTGGGCGGAGTTGGTCCAAGGGAGGCTCACAGGGGAAGCTCGCCAAGCCTTCACTATGCTCGACTTCCAAGAATGCACTAACTACGATGCGGTAAAACGAGCTGTGCTCCGTTCCTTTAAGCTCACGCCAGAGTGTTACAGAAAGAGGTTTAGAGAATGTACCGGTTGCCAGGAAAATCGTATGCGGAGACGGCGAGGGACATAGAAAGAAAGCTCCTTAAGTGGCTGGACTCTGAAGAAGCAAGGTCGGTCGAAGAGGTCAAGGAACTAATGGCCATGGAAAAGTTTATGTCCGTGCTCTCTCCTGAGATCAGGATGAGGGTAAAGGAGGCGGACATAAAGGACCTGAGGGCCGCAGCCGACCGGGCCGACATGCTAGAAGAAGCCCTACGCCCACGCCGAGAGGGACAGAACCGACCACCCGCATACGTCGGAAACGATAGGAGTTATAGAAGGACGGATGGATGGAGGACAGGAGTTCTCCCAAGTCCCATTTCTCAAGTTGGAACACCCGAGGATCAAAAGGTGTGTAGAGCCGATAGGGGAGAACCAAGCTGAGAGCTCGGGAACTGTTACTGCAGGGAAAGAAACGACAAGTGAGGCGGGAAAGACACAGGGTGTGACGGTCTCTGGAGGCAGTGCTAAGGCGAGCGGTGGGATGGTCTCCGCCGAGGGGCCGCTGCTACAACTGCGGAATACCCGGACACGTCGCGCGGGAGTGCAGACGCTAAGCAGCGGGGACACGTTGCTTTAGTGATGTTCGAGGACCAGAGGGCCGAGGGAGTGCGGGATGAACCCGTGCTGAATGGGGAGAAGAAAGTTCACCCGTTCATGTGTCAAGGAACCGTAAGGATGGGGGTCGCAGACCCCATCCCAGTGAAGATGCTAAGAGACACCGGGGCTGACTTTACCCTGGTAAGTGAAACCCTGTTCCCCGAGGGTTACGAAAGTACCAGTGTGGGGGTGGCACGGGTGGCCACTGTGGGAGGCCCAGTGAGGATGCCCCTACACCAGGTAACTTTAAATTCCGATATGGCTGCCAGACCCTAGAGGTGGGAGTCTGTACATCAATGCCCAAGATGGAGGCGCAGGTCATCTTGGGGAATGACGCGTGTGGAGGATATGTCCTCCCGCATCTCGTGAAAGGCGAAGAGTGCCCAGAACAACACGAGGAGACAGGCGAAGATTGAACGTCTGTGGGGACGAGAAGGGAATCGCACCGGTGGCGATCCCAGTTTGTACTGTGACACCGAGACAACGGAAGAAAGGAAGAAGCCAGGAGGTTGTGGATCTGATGGGGCTGAGGAGTCGATGACAGCCTGGGAACAGATCACCTCTGCGTAGGACCCAGAGAACGAGTGGAGGGCGAGAGTAGCCCGAATGGTGAGTTGCAGGTGACACTCACCAGTTCTCCAGGGGTAAGCCGCACTCGTCTCGGAGAGTTACAGCAGGGGAGTTCCCCGAATTGGTTAGTAAGGCCGAAGGAGGACGTGTGGGTCCTGAGAAGGCTTACTTTCCATTTATATATTATATATGCCATGCTATTCATGATGAAGGAACGATGGACGCCAGGAGCAACCGTGGGAACGGTGAATAAATATGTCCAGAAGTTCAAAGAACGTCTCACTAGAGCGAAGACTGGCTAGGAAACTCCTGAAGAAGGCGCAACGTAAGATGTCGGAGTGGTACGACAGGAGAGCTGCGCAGAGGGATTTTCAGGCCGGATCCAAAGTAATGGTTGTGCTGCCAGGTAAAGGTAGAGTGACCAAGAGCGGTTCAAGAGACCATACCGAGTGCTGCGACGGTTGGGTCCAGTGTCGTACGAGATTGGGAAGCCGGATGGACCCCGGAAGAAACAGGTGTGTCGCAGGACCGCCTGAACCTTTCTTCATGTGGAAGGAAGAGCCGCAAGCAGGACGGAACGTACCCGAGAAACCCAGCGGAAGACGGGTCTGAGTGTACCGAGGGACCGAGAACTCCCGGAGGAGGAAAGTAAGTGGTCCAGGGCGGACGGCACCAGTCTCACCCGCACTGAGAGTCTGACAAGGATCAAGGTCAAGCACATCAAGGGGAAGGACGACGTAGTAGCGGATGCCCTATCCCATACACTAACCAGACATGACTCTTATTTTAAGGGGAGGGGTATGTGACGGAGTTCCCCCCCTTATAATTCTCCCAGCCTGCAGTAAGAGTCATGTCTACTTTTCCCAAGCGTTCTCTACGTTGCAGGCTACAATTTGATATATGGGAGAGAGTGAAGTGTTCTCGGAGACCGAGAAATTTGTGAAATAGTAATATTTTGGCCTGTGGTTTAGGCCCTTTAGGGAGCCAAGATGGCGCTGGCTTCCCTGATCTCCCGCCAAAACCGTGTGACGTCAGTGGCACCGGATTGGTCACCGACAGCAGTGTGGCACTGGGAGCCAATGAAAACCTCCCGTGGCGAAAGTGACGTCACGAAGGAAGGGGGTCCGGCCAGCGCGCCGGGCTGGCGCCAGCAGTCAGACACGACACGTCATAGAGGTCGGACGTGCGACGAGTGGTCCTGTCTGTCGGACAGCTGTTTCCCACTACCGTGGATTTACGCGTCATCGAAGTTCGCCAGTACTCTGAGAAGTCTTCCCTAGTTCATGTGTTGAACCAGAAGAGGGAATTGACGGTTATTTGAGCAACAAGTGCTCCAGTCAGGTACTGTGCCAGTAGCAGTGAAGCCGTGCAGTGACGTATATTGACGTCTGTGGCAATTCACCAGTTCGTGACAGCGTAGTGGCTGACAGAGCCACTGGGTAGCTGAGGAAGAGAGGACTATTTGGGGAAACCGAACGACTGTAGCTGAGACGTAGGCGACAGCCGTTGCTGGGAGAAGACGACGGCCAGGAGACCGACTCCAACCTTCAAGAAGTCAAGAAGGACGGACCTGCAGTGAGGAGGCACGGAGACGACGCGCTAAACGGTGGGACGACGAGAGGCTCTGGTAGGACACGACGACGTGTAGTGTGGGGGCGTTCCCGACACGAGGACCAGGAGCTACATCTCGACTCTCATCGGAGGATAGGGTGAAGTAGGTGGTTCTAGTTCCCTCCCCATTCCCCTTTAGTTAGCTATATATTCGGCTATATTATCTAGCCCGAAGATTTTATATGTCGTGAGCAAGTCTCACCTATGTCATGGTAAAGCACCAGGTGCTAGACAGTACTATCAAGAGTACTTGTAATATTCATGTTGATTATTGGTGTGTACAGACACCAGGAACCAGTGATAAATTTACTGTGTTGTGTATATCTTTCTATAGATTTTGATATGAACATATAGTGGTAAATTATATATAAGATTATGCCAGTATTTGGAGGTTAGGCTATGTGCCCAGAAACTATTTATTTTCCATGTATTGATGATTGATTTATATACCATATATATGTCTATGTTCATTCAGTGAATAATCATTTGTGAGTACAGTGAATTATTGCGTTATCGCCAACGAGAGAAAGTACTGAAAACTCCAGTGTTAATAGTTCATAATATATTGATGATGAAGAACAATGTGAAGCCATTACAGTGAATCATTATAGCATTGATTGTAGAAAAGACTGTTTGAGCCTGAGTACAGTGCAACCGAGTAATCGGTTTATTTAGCCAATATCGAGTGTGCGAGTTTCTAGTAATATTGGAGAATTTAACGAAACAGCGAATCTAGAAAACAAGCAAAGTTCGCGCGGAGAGGCCATTGCGATCAGCTGTTCTTGACACTTGATGAGGAGGGAGATGTTGCCCCTATGATCACATAATATCCGTGGGAATTACCGGCCGAGTCAGGATCAGTTGATTTATGATTATTGTGTGGCCTTGTGACATCTTTCATACATTTTAAGTAAAATACAAAACTCTCTTTGTGTTTTTATCATCCCCTCCATTGATCTTGTGGCTATACTATACCTGTAAGCATAGAGTGATAACAATAAGTACCTGCCTGATTCCTGACTTTGAGTGTGACCTTGCCAAGGCTACCACTGAATACACCAGTCCACTGAGGGTGTTACTGGCCACCTTAAACACCAGTTGGCGATCTTGTGTTTAACCGTAGAGCCCTATTGTTGGGGAGGGCACACGACAGTCGAGGTGAACGAGTCGTGTTCTCACTCTTTCTTAATAAGAGGCCGTTAAGATTGACTGGGAGACTCTCCTGGCGTGCAGTGGCGCCGTGAGGATCGAGGGAAGACCCGCAGGGCTACGGTGAGTTACCTTGAGCATAACTATTGCTCACCCCAGAGTAAGGGTAGAGAATAATAGAGAGGTGAAAACCCCGACACAATATTCTTACAACTAAGTATTTTCAGTGGTTTTAGTTTTTCTTTTAACCTACGGTGTAGATCGTTTACAATGTCACTGTTAATACCAACTCCAAGGTATTTGTGCTGCCTACACGTTTCAATGTTCTGGTTGTTGACCTTGAAAGTTATAGGGACATGAGTTTTCTCTTGGGGATGGAGAAGTCTGGATTTAGTTATAGAGATAACAAGACCACATTCAATGCTTTTAGCAGTGAGTGAATCAAGTAGAGCTTGCAGTCTAGTTTGGGAATTTGCAACAATGCATATGTCATTGGAATAACAGATGACGGCTTCGTAAATAAGTGCAGGAATATCAATTGTTAATTTGTGCATCAGAACATTGAACAGTGTAGAACTTAGCACTCCACCCTGGGGGTGTACCCAACTCGAAGGGTGCACAAAGTTTACTTTTCACACCCATGAAAAGGACTGAGGCGATTCTGTTACTCAGGTAACCCCTGAGCCATATCAACAGCCTTCCCTTAACTCCAAAAGAAGCTAGTTGTTCTAAAATTATTTCTCTGTTTGCTGTATCAAAAGCAGTTTGGAGATCAATAAAGGCCGCATGAGAGCTTGGTCCCTCTCTCACAGAAATTCAACTTACAGGAAAAGAAGCCCATAATCTAGGGCTGTCAATCACCCTAAACTGGATGCCAAGTCACATTGGCATAGATGGTAATGCAAAGGCAGATTCACTAGCAAAAACTGCCACTGCTCAACCTGTTGTACAGGTTCACATACCTCCAAGTTTTACACAGACTAAGGAGCAAATCAAGAAGAAAATACTCCCAACTATCAAAAGTCGCCACAGAGCCAAAGTAGCGGAAGGAAGATCCATTGCGATGTGGTACGACGAGCTGTTATGTATCCTAGTCTGGCAAGGCTTGTGTATCTATCAACACTGTATCATATCTAGGGTAAGGCCACTGTGTAGGTAGTTGATGCACCAGAATGCTCCTAGTAAATGACAATTTTAGTAAATAAAAGGAATGATCAATTAAACACACATGAATATTTAAAAATATAGTCATAAATTTGACAAGTTCCAGAAAAATGCACTGATTATATATATATATACTAGCTGTAGCCGCCACGCGTTGCTGTGGCTCAGTCTGGTTAAATGATAAAGACAGAAAAGAGAAAGCGCACGTTTCTAATGTGTTTAATTTCACAATGCTTGTGAGTATACAATAATTTTTGTTGTTCAATTGTCTGTGGAGACAGAGATTGTCTGGTTTGCCGACTCTAGAACATGCAACATATAATTGTCCCTATGAGAAGCATTCCATGTCTAGATATAAACGGCACAATTCTAAAGAGTGGCCCCTGAGCTTTGTTGATGGTGATTGCAGATGTCAATCGAATTGGAAATTACAATATCTTAAATTGAAATGGGATATCAGTTGGAATCATAGGAATGCGAGGAATGAGGACATCTTCACCTTTGAAAGGTCTTGTCAAGATTGTTTCTTCTACGACATCGCTGATTAATTTATTTCTGCAAGGCGTGTAGCGTTGCAAAGCTTTAGCTGATTAATATTTCGCAACATGATAATTGGCACGCAGATTTTCAATTGCCGTACGTGTGATGTATCCCTGGCAGATCGAGTGAATTAAAAAATTCTGTTGGATAACTAATCGATTCATCTGCTTCCTCAACAGTGTTGACTGACTTGTATCGAGGAATTACAGGTAATATTTGCCTGAAATCTCCTGCAAGCAATATTAATGCGTTCACAAGTGGTCTGATGTTTCCACGCAAATCTTTTGAATGATCGATCAAGAGCCTCGAGTGATATTTTGTGGGCCATTGTGCATTCATCCCAAACAATAAGTTTACATTTCTGCAATACTTTTCCCTAACCGGATGCTTTGGAAATGTTGCATGTGGGTGTTTCAAAGAATTGCATGTTCAGTGGCAATTTCAAATCGAAGTAGCAGTTCTTCCACCTGGCAACAATGTCGCAGCTATTCCAGACGATGGAAGAGCAAAGCTTATGCCATTTTGGGATCGAAATGCTGCCAGAATCAATCTAATTAGGAAAGATTTACAGTTCCTCCTGACGCATCTAAGAAGATTTCTCCAAACCCGTTATTGACAGTTTTAATTATTTGATTGTAAATGCCTTTTCGCTCAAGTGTTAAGTTAAGAATATTTGAGTGCACATACGACAACAGATCACTCGTGTTGTAATTTTGTTCACGACGCAATTCTACATCGAACGAAGCAGCAGCAGGTCGATTCGGTGATGGCATTTCCAATTGAATGAGAACTTTGTTCGCGATTTCTAAGCACAAATTTTCAACCATTATCAATGCTTCGTTGTGGATTTCTGCTGTGAAATCCATGTTCATATTTAAAATTTCTTTCGTATTCGACGGATAATATCTTCAGCCATGTGCGATTTATATTTCTTCCATATATTCTGTTGGAGATAAAGGAGAGCAGGCGGTCAATATGATTCCTAACAATGCATGAATTTGATTTTGATGTGACGTGTTGGACGCGTCATAAATGCATACATCCCAGTGTCGGTCGTTCTCCAATAAATTCAGAGCTTGACATGCACTACGGGAAGTGGCATGTGTTACGATGTTGACAAATCTCAATTGTTGGAAAACGTTGGACCAGGTACATTTACCAACAGCATACGAAGAAAGAAGCATTCATCTTGATTGGGATGCACTGTGTACAGTCTGCCTATCGTAGTTAATTTGAATATGCCAGGTTGTCTGTCGACTCGGTCTCCTCGTTTTCGTCGTTCAAATGATTTTCTACTGGTATTCTATGTGTAATACGTAGGCACTTCCGAATACAGCAGTGTTTTCGTAAACGCGTCATTTTGACATAACGTGAAGAAAGCAGTTAACGTTGTAGCCAGCGGATTCATAGCTGTTTGTTGTACATTTGCAGCTGTGAAATAAACGTGTTGTCCATTTTCTTGTTTAAAAAAAAAAAATACTAACGAAATATTTCAATTCAAACGCAGTTCAATCGACACAGCTCAATTTCACCACTAATTGCACTGAAAAATAAGAAGAACAATTAAAAACCGAAATGAAAAAAATGAAAAAAGAAACAAATAAGCTTTACCCACGAAATGAATGGATTGTTAAACAACACAGCTCAATTCCAACGCAACGTCACACAAAATAACTAAATCGAAATGAAAATCGATCAAAATCTATGAAAAATTCAATTTATCAATGCAATCAGAAACATTGAAATAGAATGGTAACATATTTCGTATATCGTGTGTTCTTCTTATGTGCAACAGATGGCGCTGTTTTTCCAAAAACACATGTTTTTACCTTTCACAGGTGTGGCATCTAAATTATAGGTATATAAAAATATGCACGTATTTGAATGGAACGTTGTGTAAAAATTTCAAAGCAATCGGTGAAGAACTTTAGGAGTTTACAGCGTGTGTTGCTCTTATGTCCTACAGATGGCGCTGTTTTTCCAAAAAAACATGTTTTTTGCTGTCACAGGTGAAGCATGTATATAATAGGTATATTAAAACATTCGCCTATTCGAATGCAATGTTGTGTCAAAATTTCAAAGCAATCGGTAAAAAGGTTTCGAAGATTTCCCTCACATGAAAAACACCCAAAGAACACAGCTTTAAAAAAAAAAATAGTTTTTTTCCGTCACAGACGTGACATCTATATAGTTTGTATATAAAAACCCGCTCGAATACGAAGGGAACGTTGTGTGAAAATTTCAAGGTAATCGGAGAAAGAACTTTCGGAGATTAGCGATTTTGAACAAACGAACATTTCCATTTTCATTTATACAGATAATCAGTGCATTTTTCTGGAACTTGTCAAATTTATGATTATTATTTTTAAATATATATATATATATATATATATATATATATATATATATATATATATATATATATATATATATATGTCGTACCTAGTAGCCAGAACGCACTTCTCGGCCTACTATGCAAGGCCCGATTTGCCTAATAAGCCAAGTTTTCATGAATTAATTGTTTTTCGACTACCTAACCTACCTAACCTAACCTAACCTAACTTTTTCTGCTACCTAACCTAACCTAACCTATAAAGATAGGTTAGGTTAGGTTAGGTAGGGTTGGTTAGGTTCCGTCATATATCTACGTTAATTTTAACTCCAATAAAACAAAATTGACCTCATACATAATGAAATGGATAGCTTTATCATTTCATAAGAAAAAATTAGAGAAAATATATTAATTCAGGAAAACTTGGCTTATTAGGCAAATCGGGCCTTGCATAGTAGGCTGAGAAGTGCGTTCTGGCTACTAGGTACGACATATATATATATATATATATATATATATATATATATATATATATATATATATATATATATATATATATATATAATATAATATATATATATATGTCGTACCTAGTAGCCAGAACGCACTTCTCAGCCTACTATGCAAGGCCCGATTTGCCTAATAAGCCAAGTTTTCATGAATTAATTGTTTTTCCACTACCTAACCTACCTAACCTAACCTAACCTAACCTAACATTTGGGCTACCTAACCAAACCTAACCTATAAAGATAGGTTAGGTTAGGTAGGGTTGGTTAGGTTCGGTCATATATCTACGTTAATTTTAACTCCAATTAAAAAAAATTGACCTCATACATAATGAAATGGATCGCTTTATCATTTCATAAGAACAAAATTAGAGAAAATATATTAATTCAGGAAAACTTGGCTTATTAGGCAAATCTGGCCTTGCATAGTAGGCTGAGAAGTGCGTTCTGGCTACTAGGTACGACATATGTATATATTATATATATATATATATATATATATATATATATATATATATATATATAATATATATATATATATATATATATATATATTGTTTGTGAGGTTACCACCTCTGGTGCCAATGTGGGGACCCATAGCCTCAGAGAAGAAAATAAAAAGTATTCAGAGGAGACCTTGTGGTTTCTCACTGAACACTAATATTATCTTCTCCTACCACTCCATTCTTTTGTATGTACACATATATATTACTTTATTTGAACTTTGTTACAAAAAAGGAGTTACATATGGGTTACAAAGATGGTTATCATAGGTTGTCGAGTTCCTCCAGCTCCTCAGATGGCAGGCAGGAACCCTGGATGCAGTGCGAATTTCCCTCTGTATCGACACACTGAGGCGCTGGAAAAGAAAACTTGCAGCTCTTGGGTCCCTTGTTGTTTCAATGAGCCTAGAGCCCAGATCCTTCAAAAAACTGGTAGCACTTTTACCCAGGCGCCGAGTATCTCAGAAGCAATGGGGACAAAATTGTAGTGGTGATCCAGTTCTCTATACTTACGGGATTTGGCTGCTTCCCTGTGGGTGGCAGCGCCACCTGGTTGTGCAACACTGAGGTTAATGTAGGTGTTAGCCAGGGTTGATACGCACGTGTAGTCCCATACCAACTGCTTGCCATTCTTCCAGGGGTTCACTGTGATACCATCCAGGCGACCAATAAGAGCATCAGAGTTAAGGGGCGTTAGGTAACGGGGCTCTCTTTCAGCTGGGCATCCGGCTGTGGTGAGGCTCCTCTTGATGATGTCGTTAACTTCACTGTGCCTCGAGTGCCATCCCCCTGTGCTTTGGCAGAGTAGGCCATGGTGGCCGTACCTGTCAGCCACCACCTCGCCGCAAATACACCTATATCTGGTGTGGATTGGGGCAGCAAGGCGGAGGGCCACAGCAATTCGGAGGGCGTGTGGTGTGAGACGCGTGCCAGTTGCCGACATTGGGGTTGCTAACAGGAAATCCCCTGCATGTGGTGCTGCGACTGCTGTGAGGCGAGCAATGTCGTGTTGTGTTGTTGCAGCACCCAGGCACTCTGCAGCAACTTGGTCTACAATGGGGCCATCCCAGCTGGACTGCATGTGGGCTTTTGGGGATGGTGGTTGAGGTGATTGGCCTGCACGAGAGGCCCACTCTGTGGCACAGCGTGTAAAATTGGGATCATGTACACCTGCCAGCTGATGTAAGTGGGCAGGTAGAATTTCCTTCACAAGGTCTCGGATGCTGATAAGGAGGACAGGAAGGCTGGAACAGCGATTTACGTTGCTGTTCGAACTCCGAGGCCCCCAAGTCTTACGGGAAGAGAGACTTGTTTCCACTGTAGGTCATCGAGAGAGAGGTTAAGGGCTTTTTCTAGCATTGATTTCAGTAACCGGTCATACTCACTTAGTTTTTGGCTACTGTAAGATGGTGAACACCTCAGAAAGTAGGTTAACCTGGACCTAACCTGGTTAACCTTCTATATATATATATATTATATATATATATATAATATATATATATTATATATATATATATATATATATATCATTACGTATAAGTTAATTTTGTTAAAATTGAGTTAAAATTAACGTAGATATATGACCGAACCTAACCAACCTTACCTGACCTAACCTAACCTATCTTAAGGTTAGCCTAGACTAACCTAGACTAACATAACTAAATCAATAATTTCTGTTCATAATATAATATAAAAATAATATTAAAAATAAACCAATAGGAAACAATTTATGGAAAATATAGAAAATCACTCGGCCTATTAGGCAAATCGGGCCTTGCATAGTAGGCCGAGAAGTGCATTCTGGCTACTAGGTACGACATATATATATATATATATATATATATATATATATATATATATATATATATATATATATATATATATATAAAAAAGTAGCATAAGTATAAAGTATATATTATATACAAAAAAGTAGCCAGAACGCACTTCTCAGCCTACTATGCAAGGCCCGATTTGCCTAATAAGCCAAGTTTTCCTGAATTAATATATTTTCTCTAATTTTTTTCTTATGAAATGATAAAGTTACCCATTTCATTATGTATGAGATCAATTTTTTTTTATTGGAGTTAAAATTAACGTAGATATATGACCGAACCTAACCAACCCTACCTAACCTAACCTAACCTATCTTTATAGGTTAGGTTAGGTTAGGTAGCCAAAAAAGTTAGGTTAGGTTAGGTTAGGTAGGTTAGGTAGTCGAAAAACAATTAATTCATGAAAACTTGGCTTATTAGGCTAATCGGGCCTTGCATTGTAGGCAGAGAAGTGCGTTCTGGCTACTAGGTACGACATATATATATATATATATATATATATATATATATATATATATATATATATTTATATATATATATATAATATATATAATATATATATATATATATATATATATCCAGCTCCCCATGCAGGTGATTTCCTATTAGCAACCCCAATGTCAGCAACCGGCACCAATCTCACACCGCGGGCCCTCCGAATTGCCGTGGCTCTCTGCCTCACTGCCCCAATCCACACCGAGTACAGGTGTATTTGCGGTGAGGCAGAGGCCGACAGGTACGGACGGCATTGCCTTCTCTGCCAAAGGACAGGAGGATGGCATGCAAGACACGGCGAGGTCAATGACATTATTAAGAGAAGCCTTACCACAGTCGGTTGTCCAGCAGAGAGAGAGCCCCGTTACCTAATGTCCCGCAACTCTGATGAGCCGTCAATCGCCCAGACGGAATCACGGTGAACCCCTGGAAGAATGGTAGACAGTTGGTGTGGGACTACACTTGCGTTTCAACTTTAGCCAATACCTATGTTGACTTCAGTGCTACACAAGCAGGAGGAGCTGCCAATCATTGGGAAGCAGCCAAGTCACATAAATACAGAGACCTTGAGCACCACTATAATTTTGTCCCCATTACCTCAGAGACACTTGGTGCCTGGGGTAAAAGTGCTGCTAGCTTTTTGAAGGAGTTGGGGTCTAAGCTAATCGAAATAACTAGAGACCCTAGAGCTGCTAGTTTTCTCTTTCAGCGCCTTAGTGTGGCAATCCAAAGAGGAAATGCTCACTGCATCCATGGTTCCTGCCCGCCATCTGAGGAGCTGTTCAACTTGTGACAAGCAGCCTTGTACCCAGCATGTAATCAATATTGTAACTTTTTTTGTGTAATGACATTTTCAAATAAAGTTAGATAAATATACACATATACCAAAAGAATAGGGATGGTAGGAGAAGAAAATATTAACGTGTTCAGTGAGGATCCACAAGGTCTTCTCTGAGTACTCTTTATTTTCTTCTCTGAGGCTATGGGTCCCTACACTTGCACCAAAGGTGGTACCCCTTCTAGGTATATATATATATAATATATATATATATATATATATAATATATATATATTATATATATATATATATATATATATATATATATATATATATATATATATATATATATATATATATATAAATATGGAAGGGAGTACCACCTCTAGCTGGAAGAAGGGGGACCCATAGCCTCGGAGGAAACCACGCATAACGCATTAGAGGGAATGTTTTGATCCCCTTGTTATGATCTCAGCCTACAGGAGAAACGAGTCTCCCTCCTTGAGAGTTATTCATCAAGCCTGACCTGATTAGAAGGTCTAGCATATATTGAGGTGATAACCCATATGAAAAATAGTATGGTGGATTCCATGAGCAGTTTAAGATTATGGGCGATGAGGAAGAAAACAAATAAATGACTGGCTAGGAGATGTGGACATTTTGCTGGAGGCGTGAGGCTCGCTTCTGGAAGGGCTTTGACCTCACTTGAGTGCCAGACATCGCAGGGGAAAGCTGCGCTCCGTTGAGCTCCCGTCAGAAGGGAACCCCTAGTGATATATCTCGAAGAGAAGAGAAGTGTGTAGACGTGCCAGCTGTGGAACCGAGCTGGGAACGTTGTGGTCTCAAGTCCTGGTCGACGAAGTGTTTATTAAATCGCCCAGAGGCATTATTGTGGGCCGTGGAAGCGCCGTGACCAGACGCCGTCAGAGGAAGAAGCGCCCTCGACCAGTTAATCTGTGGTAAGCACGATATATGCCAGTTCATAGTGATTGCTTGTAGTTGGTCGTGTGCCCAGCGACAGTAGCGATGTTTATTTATAAGTTAGACATGTTTTAATAAGGCAGAAAGCCTGAAATAGGAGAGTGAAGAGGGAGGAACACGGAGCGACGTCCGTCCCCTCTGAGCTCTGACAGACGACTGAGGGAGCCCGGCTCCTGACAGAGGAAGACCCTCCCAGCGAGTGAGGACCGCCGCCAGGCGAGGTGGAGTATGGACCCGCCCAAAACGGGGGAGTCCACTCTCACTGTATGTAGAGGACAGATAGAGGTTGGAGACAAACATATTGTGTGATTATTTTAGTTTATGTGTTAAAGGGGAACATTTTATTGGAGTGTCGATGGGTTGCAGGTTTGTCTTTGGGGAAGAAGTTGCTGAGAACTTCGAACCCAGCATAGATGAAGTAATTGATGAGACTCCAAGGTAGTGAAGCAGAGGACCTCGAGCTGTGAGGAGAAGCAGTGAAGAGGAGTGTCACGTGCTTCTGTAGAGGTGGTGTAGCAGCCAAGAGAGCTGTGGAGGAACCTAGCAGAAGGGTGAAGCACCGTAGTTGCTCAAGGAAACTTCATGGTAGCAGCCTGGAGGAGCTGCAGATGATCCTGGTAGTGAAGCCCGGAAGAACCTGAAGAGATCAGGGTAGTGAACTTCCAGAGGTGGAAGGGGAAGTTCTGGTGGATTACTTGTAGGGAGTTGATAGTGTTTGGTTGTCATTAGTGTGCAAGACGCAGTGAGAGGTGAGTGGTTGTTTGCTTTCTTATGTCAAGGAGTGTTTTATACTGAAGTTTAGAGTTACAATCGTAGGCTGGATTACCTACAGATGTATACGTTCCAGGACTGACAGTGATAGATTGATCATTGTTGTGTATCAATGAACATTTATACTGATATATGTTATTGCATTCAAATGCTGATTTTCTATATATATATTCTCTTGCTGATGGTGCAACAGTGTATGTAGACTTGATCAACTTGGGGAGGTTGATAGTATCAGGTGGTGAACCAGGAGATAGGATATACCACTTGATAAGCTGATGATAGAGTTCTGATGGTGTTGGAGTGCAACCTGATTGTAATATTATAGAGTATAGGATTCATTATTATTATATGTGTGTATGTATCGTGTATGTGCTTTGTCCAGTAAATGTATCCCAATTTGCTGGTGTTTGCCCTTGTCCTAGTGAGGCTTCCCAGGAGGTAGTAAAGAAGGAGAGAGAGAAAGAACCAAGAACCACTGCTGTGGACAGGGTAGAAGGTAATACAAATAAGCCAAAAGGGGATCGAGGAGATCATATTACCTAAGGAGAGAGTGGGGAGTCACAGCGGCTCGAGTGGGTGTGTGCACGTGACAACGAGGCTAGGTGTGGGAGCCGCATCCCCTAAATGTGTGACGTTGAGCCCCTCTCCAAGAGCCAGAAGCGCCAAGGGTGATCTCCTAGTGAAGTATAAGCACTCTACCGAGTTGTGGGTTGGGTTGTCCGTAGAGAAGGATCAACGATGACAACTCACAATTTATAATACCCTCCAATACAGTTTCTGTGTGCTTTTCTCCTACCACCCCCTTCCTTTTTTATTTTTTGTGCTTTATTATGCATTTGATGGTTACAAGATATACATGGGTTGATACAAAAATAATGCAAAAAGGTGCTTAAAGGTTATGGATCTCTTGAAAAACACATCAATGGGAAACATTGATGAATGTCACAGACGGGTTCGATCATTGTTGCAAGTCAAACACTTCTTCGAATTCCTCTGAAGTTGGACTAGTGCCCAAGACGCAACAGGCATTTCCCCTCTGAATCGCAACACTGAGGCGCTGGAACAAGAAACTTTTTGCTCTCTGGTCTTTTGTAGCGCTGATCAATTTGTCCCCCAATTCCTTCAGGAACTTCAGTGCACATTTTTCCCACGAACCGAGGGTCTCCGAGCCGATCGGAACAAAGCTGTAGCAGTGTGCTAGACCTCTGTATTTAATAATTTTCTGCGATTCCCTGAAAGAAGCAGCACCACCGCTTTCACGTGTGCTGTAGTGGAGGTAGGTACTGGCCAGTGTGGCAGCGCACGTGTAGTCCCATACCACTTGCTTACCATCCTTCCAAGGTAGCAAGGTGACCCCATCAGGGCGCTTCTGAGGGTCGTTAGGTCTGGATAAGTGTGGTTCTCTTTGAGCCGGGCAGCGGGCTGTGGCGAGGCTCCTCTTGATGATGTCGTTGACTTCTTCATGTCTTGCAATTTTACCCTGTGATTTACGACATACCAGACCATGACGACCATATTGGTCTGCCATCGCAGTTCCGCAGATGCACCTATGTTCGGTGAGGATGGGGGCGGCAAGGCGAAGGGCAACTCCAATGCGGAGAGCGTCATGACTGAGGCGAGTTCCCAGGGCTGCATTGGGCACAGCAAATAAAAAATCCCCGGCGTGAGGTGCTGTTACCGCTAGGAGGCGGGCTTTGTTTTCAGCATCAGCGTTGTCAATCATTGCTGTGACAGTCTTTTCCATTATGGGGCTATCCCAGTGGGCCTGCTTGTGGTCTTTTGGGACTTGTGGTCGGGGTTGAGGGTGTGCAATGGTGTCCCATTGTCTGGCTGCTTCGATGAACGTTTGATCATGAGTTCCCGCTGTCTCTCTCATACGCTCTGGTAGGATCTGCCCTACCAATTCGTTGGCTGCTGTACATGAGGATAAGAATGCTGGAAGTGCTACCTCAGTTGCCTTTCGTATGCCTATCCCCTCCAAATCTCACTGGTAGCGTTGCTTGGTCCCACTGACTGTCATCTAAATCTAGGTTGAGCGCCTTCCTGAATATTGACCTGAGGAGCTCATCATATTGATTTAGAAGTGGGTTGCCAAAAGTTGGTGCACACCTTAAGAAGTATGTTAGCCTGGGCAAGGTAAGGCACTTTGTGAGAAGGTAGAGGGCATCGTGGGAGTCCAAGTCCCCAATTCTCTCTTCCATCCTCTTTAGGTCTCTAAACTTTTCGTCAAGGACTGCAGCAATGGCATTGTGGCCCAGAGGTGCTCCGAGTAGTGTGCTGTCGGTAGGTTTAACGACTGAGGCTTCTGGTAGAACTGATTTCACTGCTCTAATGATTACTTCACTGGATGCAATAATTTCGCACTTGGAGGGGTTAAGAACGAGACCCATGGACTCCCCCCGTGTCTTCACCAGCTGTAGGTCTTCTAGCAGGGAATCTTGTGTGCCTGCCAGAGTGCCATCATCCAGGAACCAGATGTTGAGCTCGCTGGACAGTCTGGTTGTAATTTCTCGAACCGCTATGCAAAAGAGGAACGGTGCAAGTGGGTCACCCTGTTGAATTCCCTCTGCTGAGGTGACTTCATGTTTGCCAAACAGGAGGGTTGAGTCTTTGCTGTAGCCTGCTGACACAAACGGGAGAATGCTTGGGCAATGTTCCTGGACTGCAGTGAGGATTGCTTCCCTTTTGACCGAGTTGAAAGCGTTTTTAAAATCTAATTTTACTACTGCCTGGTCTTCAGTGAGAGAGCTAATGTAGGCTCGTGCAGCATGAGCCGCTGCTTCACAGCCTTGGGGGACTCCAAACCCCAGCTGGTTGGGTTGCAGCATGGTGGCTGCTTCCATTCGGATACTTGTGACAGCAGCCCTTGCAACTAGGCGGCGAAGGGTATTACCAACGGCAATGGGTCTGATCCCTCCCCCCTTCTTTTTAAGGGCACATAGGGATGCACCAAAGAAGAATGGTTTGATTTCATCAGGGATTAACCCGGCGAGGCAGTTGTTGACAAACGTTGTGATTTCTGTCAGGAGCGCTTCTGCAGCTGGGCCAAGAACAGGGTTCACCATTTCCTTCACATGTTGAGGTCTTACCCCTGTGTAGCCTCCTGAGGAGCCCGGGGGAAATGAAACGATGGCTTTATAAACCTCTGACTCCCGGAGGACGAGAGGTTCCTGGTTAGGGGGACCCTGACCTGTGGGGGAGGTCCACCTACGGCCCTGAGGGG